>NC_136904.1:57684913-57944785 GCF_949606895.1 Notothenia rossii | reverse complement strand
GGGGCGCAGTGTAACCAGAGTATACATACAATGTTGAGAGAAGAAGAGTAAGCCCGGGAGTTGATGCTGTGGCAGTTAAGCATGACGAACAGTAAAGAGTTGAGTACCCGTATCCTCTGTCCCTTGTTTCATTAATTTCTTTCTACTAATACACAACAAATTGGCGACGAGGATGGCCGTGGCTTCTACTCCTTTACCTCCCACCTTTCTTCAGTGTCCGGGAGAACCTACTATGCCATTTGGAACATGGCTAAAAATGTTCGAAAACTATCTGCTAGTGATCGACGTGGAAGGAGCCAAGTGGCCGGATACCCGTATACGTGCAACGCTGCTACACAGCGTCGGAACCGAAGCACAGAGGATATTCTACACATTGACTGAAACGGGAACTACATACAACCATGCCGTGGCTGCACTACGGGCGCATTTCGTGCCGAAGGTAAACGTAATTGCGGAGAGACACAGGTTCCGCCAACGAGCCCAGAGACATGATGAAACAATTGCACAGTACGTCTCTGCGCTACGTGAAATGCTCGTTTTTTGTGAATTTGGAAATGCAGAACAGGATATGCTGCGTGATCAGATCGTGGAAAAAGCCTACAGTGGACGCATACGTGAACGCTTGCTGCTAGAAGACAAACTGACACTGGATAAAGCCATTCAGATTGCAAATCAGGTGGAAATGGCGGCGCGCAACGTGGCCGAGTTCTCCAACAGTGAAGTGCCTGTGAGAGAGATCAGCGCGCCAAAATGGGAACAAAAACGTCCCGCTGCAAGTAAACAAAGGCAAGGTGAGAGAAAGTCTGAGCAAGCACGAAGATGTTACAGATGTGATTCAGATAAACATATGGCCAATTCCACACAATGCCCTGCTACAAACAAAATATGCAAATCCTGTGGAAAAACTGGGCATTTTGCCAAAGTGTGTCGTTCAGAACAAAAACGTGAAGTGAGGGAGGTCGTTATTCCAGAACTGACTGTTTTATTGCTGAATAATTCTGCCCCAAAAGAGAAGAAAATAATGTGCACTGTAGATTTGGGACTTTCTCCTGCTAACCAGTCATTTGAGATGATAGTAGATACTGGTTCTTCAGTGTCACTGCTGCCGGCTCATGTGTACGAGACCTATTTCAGTCACATACCACTGAAACCTACAAAGGTTCCTCTAGTCACATACTCAAGACAGAGAATCCCAGTACTAGGGAAACTGCATTTACGTGCATTCCATGACGGAAATACTGCCTCAGCTACCCTTTTCATTGTGAAGTCAGGTTCAATACTGCTGGGCCTGGACCTGTTTGAGGCACTGGAAATGGTCATCATGAGAAACAGAGTGGTACTGAAGTCAGAGCACACAGTCAGAGAGATAACAACCCCACCTGCAACTCCTACTACACCGACACCTACTGCATCTGCACCTGTTAATACAGTTTTACCTATGGGCTGTGTTAGGAACGTAGTACACAAAGTAAGAGTGAAAGATGAGGTGAAGCCTGTGCAGCAGAAATTGAGAAGGCTTCCATTCTCAGTCAGAGATGCTGTTTCTGCAGAGTTAAAGCGCCTTCTTGATGCTGACATCATTGAAAAAATAGATGCCTCTCCCTGGGTATCACCGATCGTTGTGACTCAACGAAAGAACTCATCTAAAATAAGGATGTGTACAGACCTCAGGGAGCCTAACAAGGCCGTCATAATGGATTGCTACCCCATTCCACACATGGAGGAGCTCTTCTCAGAACTCAGAGGAGCTACCATATTCTCAACCCTCGACCTGGCTAATGCATACTACCAGCTTCCACTGCATGAGGACAGCAGAGATCTGACTGCTTTCATTACTCACGAGGGACTTTTCAGGTACAAGCGAGTTTGCTATGGGCTAGCATCAGCACCCTCAGCATTTCAGAAGATGATGTCCATGGTGCTGAAAGATTTACCTGGAGTGCAGGCATATCTGGATGATATCATCATTTACTCCTCATGCCGTGCTGAGCATGAAACCCGCCTGAAAGCAGTACTGTACCGACTGCAGGAAGCTGGACTAAGTCTCAACACAGATAAATGCAAATTCTACCAGGACAGACAAACTAACGTATCTAGGACACAGCATAAGCAAGGAAGGTCTGCTGCCAAATGATGACCACATTGCAGCTATTCGGGATGCTCCATCACCCAGTGATCCAGTGACTCTCAGGTCTTTTCTTGGCCTAACATCGTGGTACTCCAAGTTCATACAGAACTATGCAACTGTGGTGGAACCAATGAGAGATGTGCTACGCAGAGCTACATTCACATGGACTGATGAGGCACAGAGTATTTTTCAGCAGGTTAAACTACTCATCACAGACAGTTCATCACTCGCTCTTTTTGACCCGTCACGGCCCACCATAGTGTCTACAGATGCCTCAGACTATGGCATAGGTGGGGTGCTGACACAGATACATCGTGACAACACTGAAAGAACAGTGGCATTTGCTTCGCGCTCTCTTAGTGCTGCAGAGAGAAAGTACTCTGTGGTAGAAAAAGAAGCTTTGGCCTGTGTGTGGGCTGCAGAGCGTTGGAGAACCTACTTGTGGGGAACAAAGTTCACCTTAAGGACTGATCACCAAGCTTTGACCACACTCTTGGCTACAAAAGGCATGGGGAGAGCTGGTATGAGAGTAGCACGCTGGTCGGCCAGGCTACTCTGCTTCAACTATGATATTGTCTACAGACCCGGTGCTCAGAACCATGCAGCAGATTGCCTTTCCCGCCTGCCACTGCCACACGGACAGGACTGCACCTCAGACACGGAACCAGAGATGGTTGCTGCTGTCTCTGCCCTGCTGACTGCTGTTCCCTCGTCTGACTTCACAGATGCCTGCACTTCCTGTCCAGAGTTACGTCAGCTACGCAACTACATGACAGACGGGTGGCCAGCTTCATCCAAAGGCCTGCCTGCTAACATGTTGCCGTACTACCAGGTGAGAAATGAACTTTCTGCACATGAACAACTCATTCTGAGAGGGAGTCACAGGTTAGTTGTTCCAGTAAAGCTACACTCACACATGGTATCCTTAGCACACGAGAGCCACAAGGCATTGTACGCACAAAACAGAGACTCAGAGACTTGTATTGGTGGCCTAAAATGGATGCACTGGTACAATCGGTTATCGCCGCCTGTGTGTCCTGCCAGATGAATGATAAAACAGCTAAAACTAACCTGCACCTATGACACCAGTCCCTCTGCCTCAGGGCCATGGCAAAAGCTTGCCCTCGACATCGGGGGCCCATTGAGACTGGTCCGGTGGACTGTAAGTTTGCTATTACTATGACTGACTACTATTCAAAATGGCCAGAAGTGTGTTTTGCCCCAAGATGCACTACTGCAACAGTGATCACCTTCATGAGATCAGTGTTCAGCCAAAAAGGGAACCCTGTGTCTGTAGTGACAGATAACGGTCCACAATTCACATCCTCAGAACTCGCCTTTTTCCTAGAAGAAAGAGACATCCAACATATCAGGACTACAATCTACCATCCAGAAGGAAATGGAGCGGTGGAGAGGCTAAATAGAGTGCTGAAGGAAAGCATTCTCACGGCACAGAGAGAGAACGCTCCGTGGAAAGCTCACGTTGCTGACTTTCTTCAGGTCTACAGAGCTACACCTCACGCCACTACAGGGACATCTCCGTTCCAGCTCATGTATGGAAGAAAAATGCGAACCAAACTCTCAATCCTGCCACAGCTTACGGATACTCAGGATCAGGAACTGAGAGACAGAGTGGAAAAGAAACAGTGGCACATGAAAACAAATTCTGATGCAAAAAGAAATGCCAAGATTCCCAAAATACATCCGGGAAGCCTGGTGCGTGTGAGAAACCCGCTGCATGTCAAAAAGGGAAAGCCAAAGTTCAGTGAGCCTCTGAAAGTGACCAAGCAGAAAGGACCTCACAGTTACACACTTGATAATGGAAAAACCTGGGATGCTTCACACCTGTCGGTGCTTCCAGAAACATTAACTCCTCCATCAGAAGAAGTGAGGCCTGTTGAGCCAGCTACAGTGCATGGTGCTCAGAGCAGGAACCAGCGAATCAGAAAGCAGCCTGTTTGGATTGAGGACTATGTCACTTAAACTGTGGTTGAATTAATGTTTGAAAATGTTCTGCAGATTGTGATATGTGAAGTTATTATCATTACAGATGGTTTCATGGTTACTACGTAAGTGTCTGTTTAAAATGCTAATGTTATGCATGCTGTTCAAGGGGAGAAGTAACTCTTTTTAAGAAGGGGGGAAATGTTGTGTTCTAATATACTCCTGCCTATAGACAAGTTTACGCGCCAAAACACGGGTAGCGCCATGACACTACACAAATGCACTTCATTTCCGCCGGAAGTCTTTTGCACAGCGTCTGTCGGTGTAAACCGATGTAAACAGTCAGACGGGCACTGGTGTAAACACAGCGATTTCGATGCTAACAGTGATGCTAGCTTGGGAACACGATTCTACTTCTTTGACTGGAGATGGCGTTACTCTCCCCCACCCGAATTCAGTGCAAAACTGGGAGGATAACATGACGACGTGGCCCAGCATAAAACCAAAATAAACTGCCTTATTTAGGTCATGCCCACAGGAGCCAACAGTTGTCTGTTGTTTACATAATGCACAATTTACATGATCTCTTTATGCTGTGCAATATATCATATGTGCCTGTACTGTTTGAGTGAAAATAAAGTTTGATGTAATTTAATTTCATTATTGCACTGTTATTGCATTATTGCATTTCATATGTTCCTTAAAGTGCTACAATTTCTTTTAACACAGTTCATCATTCATATTAAGCTCATACTGTACATAAATAACACTGAATGAATTAATTGTTGAGAGGAAACTAAAGAAATGGCTTCAACAAGAAAGATCACATGTTTAATCCTAACAGGTATTACAAATTAAAATATAAAAGCAGCCCACACAATTACATCACTATGAAAATATTCATATATAATATTAAAAAATACAATGCATGCAGTATTTGTTGTGTTTATCTGTATTTAATGAACAACATGGCTGGGTGCTGGGTGCTGGTTTGTGGTCGTAGCACTCTCTATCTAACCACTCGTTCAGGTGCTTTCTCGAGTGATTGCAACCAACTACCGCACACGTAGTTCCCGAACCACTTTTCTTCATGTTGTAATTGTTATATCCTCTTTGTCTCTGCGATATCAGTGCTTTGTCGGCACAACGGAGCTAGCTAGCAAAACAAACCCAGTCCGCCAAAACGGAAGTGCATTGCATCGAAGGGAGGAGTTCAGGATGTAGAGCGGAAACGGCTCAATAACTTGTGTATAGAGAGGCGAAGTCCCTCCCCTTCCGGGAGCCTCCATGGGACCCCGGAAGCGGAAAATTATACATTGAAGTCAATGGAGAGAGAAAAGTTATCTTTTGATCCCGTTTGAATTGTGCCACGAATGACACATATGATGTTTGTCAGTCTTAAACAATCATTTCCATGCAAAAAAAGTCACAGTTTGTCGTAAAAATGCTGAAATATAAGACTATGAATAATACGGAACTAGAAAGACTACAAATCCCAAATGCATTCTGGGTCGCGTAAGTGATGTCATAGGCGATAATGCTCCAAGACTGGTTGTGACTCGCAAAGCAAAGAGGAAGAAGAAGACTGATTTATTCCCTCCAATAAATATAAGAGATTGCTCCAATAAATTCACTTTTACAAGATGCCTGTGTGCTTTGTACGAGGTTGTAATCACAAAAGAGATCATACCACTTGCTCGTTCTATCGCTTCCCGTCTGATGAAAGGACCAGGAGTCGTCGGACCAAACATATCAGGTAATATACATGTTTTGCATGGAACATAGTCAAGTTAGCTACCTAGCTAGTAGCGAGCATGTTAGTTAGCATTATATTAAATTACTTAGCCTTGTCATTTGTATTAGCCTTAACATGAAGTAAACCAAAATGTTAAACAGTAAGAGTAGTCATGATGGTAAGTATTTTGTGAAACATTTGAAGAGTAGCCTATCGCCCCCTCCACCAGGTGCTAAGGGGGCGGGAGGTAGGCTAACGCCACATTAGTATCAGCGATCTTTTCTACTTAATGCTATCTGCACAAATGGTTAACATTGACCATTAAAAGATCAGGCAGTTCAGGGAGAGTCGAAGGAAGGAAGGCAGGCAGCTTTGCATGACATTCTTCTGGACGTGTTTCATTGTGATGATAGTGAGGGTGAGTCAATCTGTTTGTTGGAAAGACAGTAGTTGAGTGATTACTGAGAGAAAATTATTAAAAGAGATAATTATTCAGTGTTGTTACTTTAAAGTGTTGTTACTGACCTTTTTCTCTTTTATTTTCTTTACCTCACCTGTAACTGCTGAGACCCTGAGGAACATGCACACTGGACTGACCTGCTCTGGCAACCTGATTTCCACTGTACGTAATAGTATTTGGTTATGGTATATTATTTATATACATCAAAGGCACAATGCACCCCTCAGAGACACACATGTATTGAGTGTGATATTTTGCATAGGTCATGTGAAATCATCTTTACATACTAGAAAACTGTAGGAGCGGCAACTTGTTTTGAAATTGAATTTTTAATATCCGATAATAAAGTTGATCTGTTTTCTTTATTCTTCTCTCTTCCCAGCTCCATCCATCACCATTCTCTGTTCCTGCAGGTCCTGCTTGCTAATCAATATTCATATTTTTTTACACAATTACAAATAAAGTCAATGTATTGTATGACATGAAGTTGTGCTTCATTCTGAGTCAATAATAAATTCATTCTGCCTTCAGCTGCAAAATTATTGTGGACTGCACCGACATCCATGTAGCTGCCCCCCAGTAAGATGAACCAAGCAAAGTTGACATACTCAACATACAGCTGTACTCTTAAGTTTACATGAAGAATTTGTGAAATATTGGTAATAGCAGGTTTAAATGATTATTAGTAATTCATTATATAATTTTCTCATCGTAGATGAGCAGACAGGGAGCAGATGAGAAAAGCAGAATATGCAGCTGCCATTTTCCACATGGAAAAGAGAAAGGGCCAAGTGTATTTGAGTGGACAAAAGAGAAATCCCAAATACGAAAAATTAAATTATACAATTAAAGATATGTATACAAATAAATATATATCCTATATACACCATCATGTATAATGATGGTGTATGATGTAGAAGGAAGTGTGGTAGATAACAAGTAAATATAGTTACATACAGATCCATGTTACAGCAAAAGATGGAATAACTAAGAAGCACGCAGTATAATAATAATTACACGCAACAATTAAATAACTGCTCAGCATCTCCACCACAATCCCAATCTGCTGTGTCCTGTTTTCCTCCCCTCTGCATAACACCCCATCACACATACGAAACACAACGCAGAGTCCGAGGGTGTTAAGAGTATGTTTATTTAAATGTCCTCCTCTCTACTGGCCAACACAGGGAGCATATGCTGGGTGTAGAATTGTTCCAGGAGGAGGAGATTTCCATGCCATGCAGGGTCTTTGGGGATGGGGATGATGATCCCCTCCTTCGTGGTCCACAGTAGCAGAGACTCCGGTCTGTGATGTGCAGCTGTTATATAATATACAATACATTTTTTTGAAAAACATTTGATCAAAAAATAAGGATTTGGTCAGGATCTAGAGTCAGTGTGTAGTTTATTAATTAATCAATGCTCTCTACATTAGGAAAACACATACCAGTGTACCAGAGGGAGTCACACACAGCTGTGCCTAGATAACCAAACAAATTGACAACAGGGATGCAAACTCATCAGGTATGAAAAAGGTGACAAGGATCCGAGCCCCCTGACCCCACAGAATATCGGCTTTAAAATGAGGAATAACAGAGGATTTTAGCAGTCAGAACAACTAAAGCAGCAGTGTTAATATTAACAGAAACGCCATAGAGTCACATCTAATAGAAATATATAAAAAAACATTTATTTTAATTGTGTAGCAGTCAGTTTATAATTTTGGCAGCACTGTTGAGCATTTTGAAAATGTATTTTCATGCCTCTGTGCAAGGCTTAGTCTTTCTATCTTTATAGCCACTGGTGTAAAGTAACTAAGTTCATAAACTCAACAAGTACTATACTTGGGCACAATTTTGAGATACTTGTACTTTACTTAAGTATTTCAATGTTTTGCTACTTTGTACTTCTACTCCACTACAGTTCAGAGGTAAATGGTCTACTTTTACTCCACTACATGTATGTAATACCTTTAGTTACTTTACAGATGTGGATGAATGATGTGAAATATAATCAAGTGTCAAATCAGACTTTAGTTCCACCTGGAGTAAATCCAAAAGCTACCCTGCCTGCAGTATACAAAGTCATTCAAACTAGCTGTACCTTTACCAGCTTTGATAACACTTTAATGATCAGTCATTATAAAACATATCATATTATTCTGAAATGGACCAATCTGCAAAATGACTACTTTTACTGTCGCTACTTTCACTATATTTTGATAATAATACTTTTCTACTTTTACTTGAGGAACATTTGGAATGCAGGACTTTTACTGTAACAGAGTATTCCTACACTCTGGTACTTCTACTTTTACTCAAGTACAAGAACTGAGTACTTCTACTTTTAATCAATTACAAGATATATACTTATACCACCTCTGTTTATAGCCTATGAAAAAAACGATTAGAAAACGAAGGCTAAAGCTAACGTTAGCAGATAGTGACAATGTATGCTAGTTGGCTAGCTCAACGATAATATTGCGACGGGAAAAAAAAACTTTTCAGTGCACATCACGCTCTGCCGCTCCGACAGGGAGCTCTACTGTGAACACCTGAACGGCCCGTTCTAACAGCTGTTCACCAGCGGTCCAGTCTGTGCCACAGTGACTCCGGACGCACAGTTAATATTAACGAACGCACCGTAGGTAATGTAGCTGCTGAAGCTAGACCATCATCGCCGAGCAGCAGAGGCTTATTATACATCATGAGCAGAGCCGACAGGCAGGAAGACTCGAGCACACAGCTCGCGCTTCATTATAATATATAAAAAAAAGCTCGCGGCCGCACATTAATCCGGGTCCCAGACCCCCTCCCATACCCCAAAAATATTTTTATTGCGGAACTACAGGAATCACAAAAACGACCTATTTTGGATTCAAAACGGAGAATTTCGCCGAAAGGTGACAAGTTTGCATCCCTGGACAAGATAACCAAAATCCTTGAATCTACACACAGCAAATAAACTCAAATGACACAACGAGATGTAAAAAGGAGATCACACATATAGTCGATATAGAACTGGCCGCTTCAATCTGAAGTGCAACTAAAACAAAACACGGGAGTGTATCTTGTTCTTGTGAACACTAATGTTATCCACAGCATACACAGACACCACAAAGTTCTTAAGGAGAAAACTAGTTGCTAAAACAAAACACGTTAGTGTACCTTGTTAGCTAGCTGACATTAACCTTAAACATTGCACTCATATTACTCACTGAAACCTTGTAAAGCCGGTCCCGCATGCTGGCTCTTACAGAACCGCTCCCTTTCGTGTATGTACAGCTCTCAACATGCCCAGACTTGTAGTGATTTTCACCTCGTTTTATACTTTTTCGCCTCATTCTGAAAGAAACAGGTGAAATTTACTAACGTGACAGCCATCTTTGTGATGGTGACGAGTATTGTGCGAGACCAGAGACCTGTAGTTCACTGAGCGGTTTCACACAAAAAAAATTGTAACTTCACAGTTTTACAACACATTTTTTTTTTTTTGACTTGCAAAATGTTCTTTTAATTTGACAAACATCATATGTGTCATTCGTGGCACAATTCAAACGGGATCGAAAGATGACTTTTCTCTCTCCATTGACGTCAATGTATAATTTTCCGCTTCCGGGGTCCCATGGGTCGGAAGTAGATGGGCGGGACTTCGCCTCTCTATAGGGGGCGCAGTGTAACCAGAGTATACATACAATGTTGAGAGAAGAAGAGTAAGCCCGGGAGTTGATGCTGTGGCAGTTAAGCATGACGAACAGTAAAGAGTTGAGTACCCGTATCCTCTGTCCCTTGTTTCATTAATTTCTTTCTACTAATACACAACAATATGTATGCGAATTTAAATGAATGCACTAATGTAGTTTAATCCACGTGAGTTTACACCAACAAAAATAATCGCTTTGTTTTTATATCACATCCGACCGGAGGAAAATGCATCCCAGCTCTCACTACCGATACTCCTAATCCCACGGGCAAACAATAATATATACAGTGTTAATAGTTTACTGTATTATTAGTGTCTAATATTACTGCTATAACAATCACACATTGGAAATCAGACCGTTGTTTTTTTTTAAACAGTCTGAATGAAACGGCAGCTCTCAGGTGATCAGGTGTGTGTTTACCAGTGTTGGGACTAACGTGTTCAGACTAACGCACACAACTACCTTTTGCGGTAACTAATAACGTTGCTAGTTAACTATTCCCATTCAGTAATGCCGTTATAGTTACTGTGATTTAAATGGGTGCGTTACTGCGTTACATTATGTGATCCAACTGAACAGAATCTCCCTGCGGATGTAATTTACAGGCGAATACAGCGATGTCCTCTCACAGTACCATGGAAAAGTAAAAGTGACCAGAGAGGAGTGATGATTGGTTAACGCGGGGTAACATTTCAGGGTAAGCCAATCAGAGACAGAGTTGGGCGGGTCTTGCCTTATGGGGAAAATACACAGACACACAAACACTTGCTAAGGCTAACACACACATACACGGCAACATCCACCAGCAGCACACACACACTATGGCAGATGCAAGTATCAGCGAGAGCAGCAGCGCATTTACAACTTGGAGATATAACCACTATTTTCAATTTGTGGGGATAAAGGACGCACAAAATATTACGGTCAAATGTAAACTGTGTGCAGGACAGAAAGCATTGTACATCGAATAACAGCAATGCCGATCTCCTGAAGTCGCCAAAGACCCCATCGTCTCAACCACCGGCAGTGACCCACGCAGTGTGCGAAAAAGTACACGTCCCACCGTCCGGGACGTGTTATTTACAATATCGGACAAGTAGATATTTCAATTGACTTGTCCGGCGGACAAGTGACGTTTTTCGCCCTGATTTATTGATAAATTCAGTTTACAAAAGGCAGAACTCATTCGCAAATTGTCAGTGTCCGCCATTGTTCGTTTAGAAATGTTAGTTTCGGTTCTGCTTGTCGATTCCTAAGGAAATGCATCTCGCCTTTTTCTGTACAGACGGGGGCTGGGCGGGGCAGCGCTGGAAGTGTAGCACAGTGGCAGGGTTGGGAAGCAAAACTCTGTTCCGAGTAGGAACAAATAACAATTGTCCGGTACCGGGATTAATAAGAGTTGTGAGGATAGGAGGCGAGGCCGAGCCCCGCGGACCACAGCTCTCTCTCTATGCTCCGGATCAGCTGTTCGCTGCATGGTGCAGCTCAGCGTCTCTCTCTCTTTCTACACACAGCGGATCCGCTGCCCGTTTAACAGCCTCATCTTTTTCAAACTTTCTTATGTTCTTTATCTGACACGTAATGAAGGTTATTAAGCGTTTTAGCTCATGTGTTGTTAATATTGACCGCCATTTCCTTTATGAAGTGAAGCAGCCTCCCTGTGTCCTCGCGCTGTCCTCACATCCCCGGACCCCCAGACTCGGAGGAGCACAGGGATGTCAGTGTTGTTTATGAAGCAGGGTATAGAAACTACATTATTTAAATGAAAATACTATTTATTTACTTTTACAAACAGTGAGCAGCTGGGCAGATGCAGCATGTCATACACATGCATAAGGACATGTGTAAGCGTGCAAGCGTCTTTGAGTTGTAGAAAAGTGAATAATTAATTATTACTTATTATTATAAGCTATTATTATTAGCCTATTGTCATTATATTTAAGGCCTAGCGCTTTTCTACATAGGCAGGTATCAGGCAGGTTGCAGTGTAACATCAGAGGAGACTGGGCCAATTGTACATTCTCAAACTGCACCACTTAGAACTAACTAAACAATGCAGAGATTATTTTTATATAATTGTATTCAATAACCATAATAAATTAAACAGTATGAAGTGATTTGTAAATAGGAATACAGATTTGACTTAATGTTTTCATAAATATATTTTTCTCCCACTTTATCATGGGACTTATTTTTACCCTCTCAAAGAACCGAAAATAACCAGAATCGAAAAGCAGAACCGGAATCGTTCGAATCCAAACGATACCCAACCCTATGTGTGAAAATGTAAAATACGATGGCGAAGAAGAAGATTCCAGTGGCCCCAATTTTTGTCCATTCTGGACAAGTGAAAAATGTATTCGGACAAGTAAATTGCCAAACTCACTTGTCCATGGACAAGTACTCTCTAAAAACTTTTTCTCACACTGCCCAGATGGAGCAACACCATCTAAACAGCCAAAAAACGATTTTTTTAAATCGCCACTTGTCAACCAGTCAACTAAACAGATTGATTGCTGAAAATAGTTTGTTTGTCTTCTGTGTCAGTCTGAACGTTTATTAATTATCTAATTGTTACTGCCAAAAGAGTGTAGTTCTTGTTAATGTGTACACTGTGGTGATTGACATTATTCACCCACAGATCTATGGGTTGGGGTATTGTTCTGCACGGACATTTTAGTGAACCGGACTTCCTGTTTCCGCCGGTCTTCGCTTCCCGGGCGTGAAGTTGTTTACAATGGTTTTCAGATGCTAAATAAAAGTCTAGCTTGTACCTTTGATACCCCGCCTCCGACTCCCATCTCTCGGCACCACAACACTGCCAAAAGAGTGTAGTTGTTTTTATTTCATATTGCACTACTTAGAACTTGATTGTTGAGGCCACAATAAAGATGCCTGCTTTATTGTTATTGCACAGATTACAGGTACTGAGACAACGAAATGCAGTTTAGCTTCTAACGGTGCAACAAGCAGTAAAGTGAAAAGTAATGTACACAATCTACAGAATAAAATATAGAATTAATTGAATGATGAATAAACAGTGAGGGGTATGAATACACTATATACACAGCAGCCTGTGAGCAGTATTAACAGTGCGTATGAATATGCTAAGATATATAAAGTATGAAAACGGTAAGCAGTGCAAGTATAGCATACATGCCAACCTTTCCAAATCCAAAAGAGGTAGGTTTGCGCGTGGCAAATGTGCACACCCAAATCAGGTAATCAGAAGAAATGAAACCCCAGTAATCACATGTATAAACCATGTATTTAAAATATATTGCATAATTTTATGCATTTTTCAGAAAAAGTGGTAGTTTGGTAAACAGTGACATCAACGACATGTCTGGTCTGTAAAATGCCCGATAAGTAAAAGAATGGGATAAATATCCCAAAGTCTCCACATTTTATTATATTTTTAATGTGTTTCTTGTCCTCTTTCAGTTGAGACAGTGTAGATGAAGGATGTGTCAGGATGTAGAACTCTTGTGTGAACATCGGATAAAGCCAGGTTCATATTCTTGTTTCATGTTGTTGACATATTAGAGTCAAAGGTTTGCACAGAGCGAAATATCTTTGTGTTGCGCCATAAATCAGAAAATACTGCATTAAAAAAGTCATTTCCTGCATTTTTATAGTGATAAAGTGTGATATAAATAATAATGTACAGGCTTTCAGATTGCTGTAGTTCACTAAACACATTAACGACATCTTTGGTGTTGAAAATGTCAGAAAAAGTGAAAGAATGGGAGATAAATATCCCCAAATCTCAAAATTGCAATATATTTTGTGTGTGTTTGTGGTCCTCTTTCAGTTGAGACACTGTAGGATGCTTCCGGAAAAGACCAAACACTGGATGTCTTTCAGCAGCGTTACGCCCGGTCTGCACGTTGTTTCTCTTTCAGAAACACAGAGGACTACTGTTTGTATGATGCGATCACGCTGCAAACGATGTCCACCAAAAGTCGAGTCCAGTGTCTATGGCAGGGTTCCCCAATTATATTTACCAAAGGGCCAATTTTTTTCAAGCATGACAAGCTAAGGGCCAAAATGTTATGTGTCACTAAAGTTGTTTTACACTATGTGCAGATGTTACCTCTATTATAATTGTTGTAGTAGTGGCAGTAGTAATTAAACAAACCCTGTGTTGAGAGTAAAGGAAAAATGCATCCTTGAAACAAAATTAGACCGAAATCAAACATTTATTAACAGTAATAATAAATAAATGTTTTAACAAATACAAATGATTTTGCTGTGGTCTGATGGGGCATAACAATAAAACAAAAATAAAAAACAACAGAGTGAACTCTGATCAAATAGTCAGACAGGTCCACATCCAATTCAGCACTGTAAGACACAGACACACTGGGAAAGACAGGAAGACAGAGAGAGTTTCAGTTAGTTACTTTTATAATGTCGTACCAAAATACACCACATTATTAGTTTTAACATTTTTAAATATGTGTACCAAATAATATCAGGCTGTAAATAACAAATAGTATTGGGGTTTTTTAACTTTATTTTTAATATATTATTTTAATGTTGTATTCAATTTAACCAGTTTGTGGGCTGTTGTTAAAAGCCCTGCATTATCCAAGGTTTTTTCTCTATCATATTAATAATTTGTTTTTAATTACGCTGCATAGCATTTTATTTAGGAAATGAATGTACATATAAAATATAACTATAAAATGGTTATTTTTATCTTAATAATTATTATACCACAATAGAATTGACAAATTGCAAAAATAAATTGATGTTGTTCACTCACCAATCAGTGAGAGAAGTGAGAGCGGCGGGATGAGGCAACCTGTCTGATGTTGGGCTTGTATTCTGTTGTGGCAATCCTGAGGCACTGTCCAAGATGTGCACTGGAGAGTCTGTTCCTGTCCTGGCTTTTGATAGCATTCATTGAAGAAAATCCTGATTCGCAGATGTATGTTGAGGGGAACATTGTGAGTAGGAACATAGCAATAGCTCTGGTGTTTTTGAAACGAGCTTGGGGAACCACGTTGATCCCTCTTCTATGGAAGGCACCAGCCTTTTGGCCTCTCCAGTCCACTGCCCGTCTGCTGACACAGAGAACGGCTGTCTGAGGAAGAGGAGGATGTCACGTGAGATTTTAGGGGAGCTTTCAAATCGCTCCTTGAAGTTTTCTGCCAGTTTTGACACAAAATCCTTCATTACTGGATCTTCCGGCATTTCATTCTTCTCGCAGTGCTCACGCAGACGTGGAAAGTGCAGCTTCCTCCCATGAATATCTCTCTCCAAAAGGTGCAGCTTTGACCGAAAAGCTTCAACCGCCTCGTACATCTCAGCAACAGTGTGGTTCTTGCCTTGCAGCTGCAGGTTAAGGTGATTTAGATGAGACATGATGTCACACAAAAAATGAACACCTGCTATCACCTTGGTGTCTGTTAAAAAGCTCAAAAACTCATGGGCTTTTTGGCTCTGCAGGCTTGATAAGAACGACACCAGTTCATCACGCAGGTCGCACACCCTCTCCAACACACGGCCCTTGCTCAGCCAGCGAACATCGTTGTGTAGTAAGAGATCCTTGTGTTCAGATGACATTTGCTCTAGCAACGATCTAAAAAGGCGATGCTGCAGACTAGAGCTCTCACGCACAAAGTTAACCAGTCTCGTCACAGTATCCATCGTTTCTTTCATTTTTCCACACAGTTTTGCGCACAACACTGATTTGTGAATGATGCAGTGAAATGTCAGAAGCGCCGGGTTAACGGTGGAAAGCCTGCTTACCAAGCCTTTGTGCTTTTCAACCATCGACGGAGCCCCGTCAGTTACAACAGAGACGATTTGACTCACATTCAAACCATTATTTTCGAAGAACTGTGTCAGCTCGTGGAAGATTATTTCCCCGGTCGTGTGCTCGGCAGAGTAAGCAAACACAGCAGCTCTTCCCGGAATATCTTTCCATCAAAAAATCGTACGAACACAGACAGCTGTTCCATGTCAGTTCGGTCACAGGAGGAGTCTATGGCTAAGGATATAGCCTGTTTTCTTCAAATCCGTGAGTAGACTGGAAAAACACTCCTCCGCTAAAACCTCTACTCTTCTGGTTGCCTTGTTAGCCGACAGCGGCACCTGCTTTAATAGCTCTACAACCTTTTTTTGTTGTTTTTCATCATGATTGAAAACTTCATGAGCCATGTCTATCGCACACCGTTTAATTAACTCAGCATCAGCAAACAGCTTCTTGGCTCTAGCAAGCGTCCAAGAGACGTGCAATGAGGCAGCTGTTGCGCTCTCTTGTGCCGATGTTGTTTTCGACATTGTGGAAACAGAGTGCTTGTATGATGCAAGCAAACCTGCTCTCTTTTGTGTGCGCTGGTCGGATTTCTCTGGATAGTTAGCATTAAAACTGGCAGCATGAATAGAGGTGAAGTGCCGCTTCAGGTTGTCTGATTTGATTGCAGCTACATTCTGCATGCAAATCAAACAAGTCGGTTTAGCATTGACGTGGTCCGGTAAAAAAAAACAATACTTCTCAGTCCAGTCAGTTTTGAACGGACGGTTCTCCTGGTCTACCTTCCTCTTCTTTGCGAATTCCATCCTGGGTTTGAGTTATCCACGGCCCGTTAGTGTCATGTTGGTCAATCGCTGGGCTGGGATGACAGGCGGCTAGCTGGCGAGCTATTGTTTATATGTGTTTGCCGCTATTCCAGGTGGTGACGAGTAAGTCAAGCGCGCGAAGCACGTCTTGCATATGCACGCGATAAGGTCATGGGTCAGGTTTACGAGTGTCGACGGAGGTCAAAATAAAGCGAAACCGCGGACATTTTATTTTATGTTTTTATGTTATAACAAGTGAATGCCAGTAGATCAGCGCGGGCCATGCATTTGCCTCTTGCGGGCCGGATCTGGCCCGCGGGCCGCTAATTGGGGTTGGCTGGTCTATGGAGTGTCATTTTTATTTGTTATAGTTTGGGAAGATTGAAAATCGGTAGGGAAATCCAGCTAAGTCGGTAGGCGGTAGAAACATGTCAAAAGCGGTAGACTACCGCCCAAATCGGGAGAGACAGCAAGCGCATTTCGTGGCATCTGCGGGCAGTGGCAAGTACTTCCGGCATCTGCCACGGAGGCCGCTACTTCGTGGTATCTCTGGCAAGTATATGCCACAACTTATAGATGCCACAACTTGCCTTGGCAAGTAAATGCCACAAGTTAAGAGTTAAGAGAAGGTTTACGGTAGCTGCCACTCGCCTTCCGTGGCAAATGCTGATATTTAAACCCGTATTTATCACGTAAAATGTCGCTGTTTTGGCATGACTTTATCGGACTGATCTGTACAGAAGACTGATGATCTGTTACTGAGGGTCCGATCATATTTTTCTAAAAGATTAAACATTATATGTTCTATAGATTTTACTTGGAGAACGTGCTATTTTTATGATAATACTCAAGATATATTATTAGTAAGTTGACATAAAGATCTAACATTGTTGACCAGAGTTGGGAAATAGGCTAACTTGTATACTCAAGTACTGTACTTGTGATTTAGAAATAGCCTACTTGTACTTTAGTTGAGTATGTAAATGGTATGTTACGTAGTAGGCTACTTACCCCACTACAATTCAGAGGTAAATTGTGTAATTGTAGCCTACTCCCCTACATTTATTTAATACGCTACCTTTAGTTACTTACTACAGATTCTGATTAATGATGATACATATAATCAAATCTTAAATCAGACTTTATAGTTACTCCTGGAGTAAATTCACAAGATGCCCTACTACAGTATACAAAGTCATTAAAACTAGCTGCACCTTTACCAGCTTTGAGAACACTTTCATGATCAGTCATTATAATGAAAACATGTCATATGCACTTTAAGTATATTGTTATGCTAATCATTTTTGCGCTTTTACTTGAGTAACATTTTAATGCATGACTTTTACTTGTAACAGAGTATTCCAACATTTAGGTTGGCTACTTCTACTTTTACTTCACACTTGAACCGCCAGGGGTCGCTGTATAGCCTACCTAAAACCACCAACGTGTCAAATGAACGAATGCATTGATTTTCAAGGTACAATGTTATTTTATTTATCATACTAGAACACAATGAGTGTTGCCACTACTCGCCGTAGCATGTGCCTTGGCATTTGTGGCATCTCCCACAGAGGCCACTACTCTGTGGCATCTGTGGCGAGTATACAGATGGAGCGATTCATTTCGGACAGTTTGAAACGCGAGGGCCGTGATTGGTACGTGATCTGCCCTCGCTCAAGGGAAAACCTCCAGCTTGACTTGAGACCAGCCCCGTGATAGATAAATGTATTTATAATGAAGCCAGCTGCAATGGATCATTGATCCACCAGGAGGTGCAGTGGGGTTCCACACTGGAGCTCATGTGAAATAAAGTCAGATACAGTAGCCTACGCTGGATGTACAGCGGAACTTTGTTAAGATCCATATGTCACGGATATCATACTCTGTGCTAAATAAGACACATGTAATCATTTACAAAACATCAACATGTTATTATTTAACAAAATAATTTTGTTATTCGAAAAAAACGAACGGGAGGAAATGCAGCCCGGCTCTCGATTTTTAATCCTAATTTAATCATCATCTTTATCACGATCATTTATGTTTATGTTCGCCGAATTGACATGAAATCACTGACACATATGAATATACTGTATTCAACTTCATTAAAACGTTATTAACGTGCCTAAACTCAGTAATTCACCAAAAATATGTATATTTTAATGGAGTTTCGTCGGTCGATCAGGATCCCAAAGTGTAGCGGAGGGATCCTCATCTGGATGAAGGGTGTTATTTTCCCCATAAAGAACAAGTCGCTGCAAATTATCCCGCTTATTACATGGCCACATTCTCAACAAAGTAACGACATGACTCCCAATATTAATTGAAATGCTTTTATGGATTTAGAAAATGTTTTTATTGATTTAAAAAATAGTTGTATGTATTGATTTAAATTCACATGCATCCGCTAAGAAAAATAGTCCGTTGTTACAGTTTTTTAAACAGTCTGAATGAAACGGCAGCTATCAGCTGTGTATTTACACAACTAATGGCCCATCAACCACAGCTCTCTCCCCCCCTCCCCCCCTGATCTTTCTTCTCCAGCAGCTAAATGAACAGTAGGTTACTCTGAGTGACCATAGACTGTATGTGACAAGCTTACACTTAGTGACGTAACAACACCATAAAAGCTGGTGGGTTGAAAGCAATACGGGAGGTAAAAATAACTACAATAATTGTGACTTATTTATTGTGGCTTTTATGTTTTTAGGTATAAAATGTTATGTAATTCAGGCTTATAGTTCACCCTTCTCTAAAAGCCTTCAACAATGACAATATTCATTGTAATTTAATAAATCCTTCCAACACACATTGTAAAAAATAGCCTACTGTAAGTTAAGAAATCATTTCAATATGTACATCTTCTGATGTAACAACAATAACATTATAAATAGTAACATAGCTGAACATGGTATTGCACATTTAGCTTTGAGTGTTACTGACCTGAGATGTTTTTATTACATGAATTAAGGTGACTGAGGCTTTTTAACATACAGGGATGCAAACTCATCAGGTATGAAAAAGGTGACAAGGATCCGAGCCCCCGGCTCCCCCACCCCACGGAATGACAGAGGATTTTAGCAGTCAGAACAACTAAAGCAGCAGTGTTAATAATAACAGAAACGCCAAAGAGTCACATAATAGAAATATATAAAAGCATGTATTTCAAATTGTGGAGCAGTCAGTTTATAATTTTGGCAGCACTGTTGAGCATTTTGAAAATGTATTTTCAGGCCTCTGTGCAAGGCTTAAGTCTTTTTATCTTTATAGCCACATGGTGTAAAGTAACTAAGTTCATAAACTCAACAAGTACTATACTTGGGCACAATTTTGAGATACTTGTACTTTATTTAAGTATTTCAATGTTTTGCTACTTTGTTCTTCTACTCCACTACAGTTCAGAGGTACATGGTGTACTTCTACTCCACTACATGTATTTAATACCTTTAGTTACTTCACAGATCTGGATTAATTAAGTGAAATATAATCAAGTGTTAAATCAGACTTTAGTTCCACCTGGAATAAATCCACAAGCTACCCTGCAGTATACAAAGTCATTCAAACTAGCTGCACCTTTAGCAGCTTTGAGAACACTTTCATGATCAATCATTATAAAACATATCATATCTATTATTCTGAAATGGACCAATCTGCACAATGACTACTTTTACTGTCGCTACTTTCACTATATTTTGATGATAATACTTTTCTACTTTTACTTGAGGAACATTTTTAATGCAGGACTTTTACTGTAACAGAGTATTCCTACACTCTGGGACTATTACTTTTACTCAAGTACAAGATCTGAGTACTTCTACTTTTACTCAAGTACAATATACTTATACCACCTCTGTTTATAGCCTATGAAAAAAACTATTAGAAATAGAAGGCTAAAGCTAACGTTAGCAGATAGTGACAATGTATGCTAGCTAGCTAGCTCAACGATTCCTTAAATAATATTGCCACAGAAAAACTTTTCAGTTCACATCACGCTCTGCAGCTCCGACAGGGAGCTCTGCTCTGAACACCCGAACGGCCCGTTCTAACAGCTGTTCACCAGCGGTCCAGTCTGTGCCACAGTGACTCCGGACGCACAGTTAATATTAACGAACGCACCCGTAGGTAATGTAGCTGCTGAAGCTAGACCATCATCTCGGAGCAGCAGAGCCTTATTATACATCCATGAGCAGAGCCGACAGGCAGGAAGACTCGAGCACACAGCTCGTACTTCATTATAATATAAAAAAAGAACACCATGCGTGTCATGATTGCACATAACAGCTCACGGCCGCATATTACTCCGGGTCCCAGCCCCCCCCATACCCCAAAAATATTTGTATTGCAGATCTACATGAATCACACAAACGACTTATTTTGGATTCAAAACGGCGAATTTCGCCGAAAGGTGACAAGTTTGCATCACTAAACATAACATCTGAAACGATGTAACAACATAATACACTTATTATTTTATTTTTTTATTGATTTAAAAAATAGTTGTATGTATTGATTAAAAAAATTGTTGTATGTATTGATTTAAATTGACATGCATCCGCTAAGAAAAATAGTCCGTTGTTACAGTTTTTTAAACAGTCTGAATGAAACGACAGCTCTCAGCTGTGTATTTACACAACTAATGGCCCATCAACCACAGCTCTCTCCCCCCCTCCCCCCTTGATCTTTCTTCTCCAGCAGCTAAATTAACGGTAGGTTACTCTGAGTGACAAGCTTACAGTTAGACACAACACTGTCATTGCAAGTGACCCTCAGTTAGTTGACTTTTATGTTCAACTGCTAAATTCGTTACTGATAAAAAAAGGGCTTCTACTGTACCTAATTACCTTAACACTAGAACCGCCAGAGGTTTTTGTATAGGCCTACCTAAACCCGTCAAATCCCGCTATTAGAATGCAATTTTTAACAACATAGGGTGCTACATAACACACTTTCAGGAAAAGTCAGGGACTGGGAGACTTTAATATTTTATTGAAAAAAAGTTACATTGCACACACACAACAACACATCACACAAATTGACCCGATTGGCGGTTCTAGTATTAAATAAACTCACTAATTAATGAAACCAGTTAAATACGCATTATTCTTATTCTTATCATTCTTTATGAGCGCAGAAATAGTCTTAAAATCAGATCTGTTTTTTAAATGAAATCTGACGGCAGGCAGTTAGCTCTGATCACCTATGACAAATGCGCCGCACCTAATCGCTGGCCATTCAGCCACAGACACTGTTCGAAATGAGGGGGAGCTAGGAGGAGCTTGGCTCCCCCGAAGAGGGAGGGAGCTCCCCTGAAGGCTGACTTTGAGATAAATAGGGGGAGCCCAAAACAGTCGTGCATATTTGTGTCACACAGATTAGAAATGTTGAGTTTCTGTAAATAACAGTTCTTGAAATAAATAATAGTTATTGTTCATTACAGTTTCTGAATATTTGTTTTATATTTGTGAATATGTCTGGGTGTTGCCATCTGTATGTGGCGGCGCTGCATTCTTACTTACATTGCTATGATTATGGCGGTGATGCCGGCGCGGTATTTGAAATGTTCATATTGATATTTTTTTAACTCTGGCTGTGTAATAAAAAAATATGGCAAAACGAAAACAGCCAAGCGTCACAGCTTTTGGATTCACAAGCAAAGAAGCGAAGGAGTCTAAAAATGACAACGTGAACGGAAAACAACTTTTAGTTGGCCGGCTGTAAGCGGCGTTAGGGTCGAGTTTGACAGCTCCACACCGAAGGAGAGGCCTGCCGATGCGGAGCCTGAAGAGGCTTCAACAACGGCCACATCCGCCGGCATAGTGACACCGTCTGTATTAGTAGAAGAGTGTTTTTATAGCAATTGATCGCATCCGCGCTGCTGCGCCAGTCAACAGAGCGTGCGTGTGACATATTTAGTAGCAGGATGTGCTCTGAAAAATAGGGCTCCCCGAAAGCAAAATGAGTAATTCGAAAACTGACAGAGCTCCCTATATACAAATCAAACTGTAGAAGGTGTGAAAGCACCTATTGTTTTAAATAATGGTCGGAATGTGACCTGTGAGCCTTCTGAATCACCGTGGGACAGCACATTCTAAACTAAAATGTTCAATCAATAAAGTAACATCTTATCTTATCTTAATAATATCTTCATATTAATAATAATAATAAATCATACAGTATGTGTCCGAAAGGGAGCAGGAGGAAGCAAACACAAAAATATACTGCATATTAAAGCAAACGATTGTAAAGGTTAAAGTATGAGCATAACAAATAAAGAAGTATAATGTAAACATTTACATTATAATTATGATTATTTAATATATAAAGACTATATATTATTGAATTGCAAGATTAGATATACTTTCATCCATCCATCCATCCATCTTCTCCCGCTTATCCGTGGTCGGGTCGCGGAGGTAGCAGTTCCAGCAGAGAGCCCCAAACTTTCTTTTCCCTGGCCACATCAACCAGCTCTGACTGGGGGATCCCAAGGCGCTCCCAGGCCAGAGAAGAGATATAATCCCTCCATCTGGTTCTAGGTCTACCCCTTGGTCTCTTCCCAGCTGGACGTGCCTGGAACACATCCCTAGGGAGGCGACCAGGTGGCATCCTAACTAGGTGCCCGAACCACCTCAACTGGCTCCTTTCGACGCGAAGGAGGAGCGGTTCAACTCCGAGTCCCTCCCGGATGACCGAACTTCTCACCTTATCCCTAAGGGAGACACCAGCCACCCTGCGGAGAAAACCCATCTCGGCCGCTTGTACCCGCGATCTCGTTCTTTCGGTCATGACCCATCCTTCATGACCATAGGTGAGGGCAGGAACGAAAATGGCCCGGTAGACAGAGAGCTTTGCCTTTTGGCTCAGCTCCCTTTTCGTCACAACGGTGCGGTAAAGAGACTGCAGTACCGCTCCCGCTGCTCCGATTCTCCGACCCATCTCACGCTCCATTGTTCCCTCACTCGAGAACAAGACCCCGAGATACTTGAACTCCTTCACTTGGGGTAAGGACTCATTCCCTACTTGGAGTGGACAGTCCATCGGTTTCCTGCTGAGAACCATGGCCTCAGATTTGGAGGTGCTGATCCTCATCCCAGCCGCCTCACACTCGGTTGCGAACCGATCCAGTGAGAGCTGAAGGTTGCAGACCAATGAAGCCATCAGAACCACATCATCTGCAAAAAGCAGTGGTGCAATCCTTAGTCCACCGAACTGCAGACCCACTCCCCCATTACTACGCCTCGAAATCCGATCCATGTATATTACAAACAGGATTGGTGACAAAGCGCAGCCCTGGCGGAGGCCAACCCTCACCTGAAATGGGTCCGACTTACTGCCGAGGACCCGGACACAGCTCTCGCTTTGGGAGTACAGAGATTGGATGGCCCTGAGTAGAGACCCCCTCACCCCATACTCCCGCAGCACCTCCCACAGTGACTCCCTGGGAACCCGGTCATACGCCTTCTCCAAGTCTACAAAACACATGTAGACTGGATGAGCGTACTCCCAGGCCCCCTCCAGGATCCTTGCGAGAGTAAAAAGCTGATCCGTCGTTCCACGACCAGGACGGAATCCGCATTGTTCCTCAGCAATCTGAGGTTCGACAATCAGCCTGACCCTCCTTTCGAGTACCTTAGAGTAAACTTTCCCGGGGAGGCTGAGTAGTGTGATGCCTCTGTAATTGGCACACACCCTCTGATCCCTCTTTTTGAAAAGGGGAACCACCACTCCGGTCTGCCACTCCTTCGGTACTGTTTCCGACTTCGACGCAACGTTGATGAGACGTGTCAACCATGACAGTCCCTCAATACCCAGAGCCTTCAGCATTTCTGGGCGGATCTCATCCACCCCCGGGGCTTTGCCACTGTGAAGTTGTTTGACGACCTCAGTGATCTCCCCCCGGGAGATTGGTGTCGATCCCCCGTCATACTCCAGCTCTGCCTCTAACATAGAGGGCGGAGTTGTCGGGTTGAGGAGTTCCTCAAAGTGCTCCTTCCAACGCCCTAACACTCCATCAGTTGAGGTCAACAACGTCCCATCCTTACTGTACACAGCTTGGATGGTTCCCTGCTTCCCCCTCCTGAGATGTCGGACAGTTTTCCAGAACAACTTTGGTGCCGCCCGAAAGTCTTTTTCCATGTCTTCTCCGAACTTCTCCCACACCCGCTGCTTTGCCTCGGCCACGGCTGAGGCTGCTGCCCTTCGGGCCTGTCGGTACCTTGCAACTGCCTCGGGAGTCCCCCGGGATAACAAATCCCTGAAGGCCTCCTTCTTCAGTCGGACGGCTTCCCTGACCACCGGTGTCCACCAGGAGGTTCGGGGGTTACCGCCCCTTGAGGCACCTAGGACCTTGAGACCACAGCTCCCCGCCGCGGCTTCGGCAATAGAGGCTTTGAACACCGACCACTCTGGTTCAATGTCCCCAACCTCCACAGGAATGCCCGAAAAGCTCCGCCGGAGGTGTGAGTTGAAGGCCTCCTGAACTTGGGCCTCCTCCAGACGTTCCCAGTTCACCCGAACTACACGTTTGGGCTTACCAGGTCTATCCAAAGGCTTCCCCCGCCACTCGACCCAACTCACCACCAGATGGTGATCAGTTGACAACTCCGCCCCTCTCTTTACCCGAGTGTCCAAAACATACGGCCTCAGGTCCGATGATACGATAACCAAATCGATCATGGACCTTCTGCCTAGGGTGCTCTGGTACCACGTACACTTATGAGCATCCTTATGTTCGAACATGGTGTTCGTTATGGCCAATCCATGACTAGCACAGAAGTCCAGTAACAAACCACCACTCCGGTTCAGATCAGGGGGGCCGTTCCTCCCAATCACTCCCCTCCAAGTGTCTCCATCATTGCCCACATGTGCGTTGAAGTCTCCCAGCAAGATTAAAGAGTCCCCTTCAGGAGCCCCATACAGGACTCTTTCCAGGGTCTCCAAGAAGGCCGTATACTCTGAACTGCTGTTGGGTGCATAAGCACACACAACAGTCAGAGTTTTCCCCCCCATAACCCGCAGGCGTAGGGAGGCAACCCTCTCGTCCACTGGGGTAGACTCCAACAACGAAGCACCCAACCGGGGACTTGTGAGTATCCCCACACCCGCCCGGCGCCTCACACCTTGAGCAACTCCGGAGAAGAATAGAGTCCAACCCCTATCCAGAAGTAAGGTTCCAGAGCCGACGCTGTGCGTAGAGGTGAGCC
This sequence comes from Notothenia rossii, assembly GCF_949606895.1. Classification (NCBI taxonomy): domain Eukaryota; kingdom Metazoa; phylum Chordata; class Actinopteri; order Perciformes; family Nototheniidae; genus Notothenia; species Notothenia rossii. Next base: position 57,919,039 of record NC_136904.1, on the reverse strand, counting down.
CAACCAGATCCAACTGGTAACGCTCCACCTCCCGCACAAGCTCCGACTCCTTCCCCCCCAGAGAGGTGACGTTCCACGTCCCCAAAGCCAGCTTCTGTCGCCCGGGTCTGGTCCGTCGAGACCCTCTGCCTTCACTGCCACCCTTCTGGCAGCGCACCCGACCCCATTGCTGTTTCCCGTAGGTGGTGGGCCCGCGGGACGGAGAAGCGGAGGTGTTGCCCACGTTGCCTTTTCGGGCTGTGCCCGGCCGGGCTCCGTGGCAAGCCCGGCCACCAGACGCTCGCCGACGAGTCCTCCTTCTGGGCCTGGCTCCAGAAGGGGACCCCGGGCTTCCTCCGGGCCGGGTATCCTCACTTCGTGTGTCGTCTTTCATGAGGTCTTTTGAACCAATCTTAGTCTGGCCCCTTGCCTGAGACCAATTTGCCATGGGAGACCCTACCAGGAACACAAGGTTCCAGACAACACAGCCCCCAGGTTCATCAGGGCACACAAACCTCTCTACCACGGTAAGGTGCTGGTTCTTCAGAGAGGTATACTTTAGTTGATCTAAAATATTGATGTGTTAAAATGCTCTTCAAAACACAACTGAAAGTCCATGAAACTTGTCTTTCTGTATTTGTGAATGAAGCGCCATCTCCTGGTTAAAACCTGAAATTGAAAATCTGGCAACGCCCTCTTGGAAAATAGTGGGAGGGCTTAACATTCCTCTATACTGGTCTTTGGCTGGTGGTAGGCAGGAAGCTGTAAGCTGGAGTCCGAAATTCAGTGCTCCATCTGTATGCCACAGATGCCACAACTTGCCGTGGCAAGCATATGCCACAACTTGCCGTGGCATTTGCGCATGCTGAACGGGAGTTGCCACAAGATGCCAGAGTTAAGAGAAGTTTTACGGTAGCTGCCACTCGCCTTCCGTGGCAAATGCTGATATTTAAACTCCTATTTATCGTGTAAAATGTCGCTGTTTAGGCATGACTTTATCGGACTGATCTTTACACAGGACTGATGTGCGATCTCTATTTTTCAAAAAGATAATAAATTATCATTTATATTCAATTTTACTTGGAATAGCCTACGTGGTTTGCTAAAATAAACAAACGTGCTATATCTATGATAGTAGGCTAAACATAGGCCTATATTGTAATGAAAAAAGAGATATTGGCAAGTGAGCGTTGCAACGCAAGCCCTTGGCAAGTGTCGCTTCTTGAGGGGAGTTTCTACTGCTTGCTACGATAACCAGGTGTATTGTTACTAATAAAGACAAATAATTAAAAAATAAATATCTGGATTGACACAGCAACGTGTACAATGGTGTTATTAGACTTGGCTACAGACTTAGGGCAGCTGTAACTGATTGCAGTTGCCACTGCTAGTGAGGTGCTAAGATTTATACTTTATAAATGAGGCAAAGGACAGTTATATTTGGTTGTACACATGTATAAATGTGTTATTTTAAATCCAGGCATATGTACTTAATTTGTATTATTTTCGTTGTTAATAAACAGATTAATGTCATTGTATCTGTTTTGTTGTTTGCTTCAGATGCTTCAGATTATTCTTATTAGATATTGACAGTGCTTGAATTGGAATAAAAAAGGTGCCAGTACTCTAAATCAGCAACAAGTATTTGGCACAAAGTCATAGTATATCCTATAATGCTGGTGGGTTTGTCTCTTTACTGTATATTTTAGAAAGGCTCACTGTACTTAAACAAAATGACTCAGGGTGCATCTGAGATTAGAGGGGGTGCAGTGGTAAAGTGCTATTTTTATAAGTGGGGAGTGGACCTGACACCCTCTAGTCTAGGGGGGTCCGGGGGCATGTTCCCCAGGGAACATTTCTTTTTAAATATTGAAGTTAGATGCATCAATCTGGTGCGCTTTGAGAGCAAAATGAAGAGATATATGGATACCTCTCAACATCCATAATGAAACAACTGTAAACAGATTGACATTTTCTTTATGGATATAAAAGAAAGTAAAGCTTGACTCCTACTGGCTGGTTAAATGACTCCTCGTCCCTGAGGCCACTACCAGTTTTTTGTGCCATTTTGCTGCATTTATTTGTCAATAGCGTTGCTGCACAAAGTGATAGCCCTCTAGTTTAAATCTACTACCCCAAAAGAAACATATGGAGATGGGTTACTATTTAAAAAAAATTGCAAATCTATTTGGGAACAGTGGGGCCGGGCCTCAAATCCTATAGGGGGGTCCGGGGGCATGCTCCCCCGGTAAGATTTTTTTTTTTAAATGTTGGACTTAAATGCATCAATCTGGTGCATTTTGAGGGGGAAATAAAGAGACTACACCCATATGAAACAAAAATGTATACATTTAAATAATCATAAAATCATAAGTACATGGCCATAACCAATAACATACAACAGGGGTATTCAACTAGATTAGGAAGGGGGCCACAATTGTAAAATGTCTTGAAGGCGAGGGCCACAAGACTGACAATGAAAATGAACAAATGCCATTGTTATTGTACAACCAACCATGCAATAATAAATTATTATTATTATTATTATTGATATTGTTATTATTATTGTAGTAGTAGTAAAATAGGCAACCAAAATAGTAATGTAGGCTACTGTGGCAGATTTGTGGTCTGCTGCGGAATATAAGGAGGGAGAGCGAGACGCAGTCGGGTAAACGGATATTTATTTCACACAAGGTTCCCGAGGTGGCTAAAACAGAACAATCCCTCAACGGGCAAATGATAACTGGCAGGGGTCTGGATTCTCGTCCTGGCGTAACGTCCGTCTGTCCGCCAGTCTCCTACTGAGAGAACAAAAACACACGTGGTTAAATACCACCGCATTCCTATCATTCTAATCCACTTGACAGCTACGTCAATCCCAGGTAATTAGCCGCTCCGCCCCCTGCTTTACAACCTGCCGCTAAACCACGCCCGCCCCCCCATACCACAGCTACTTTATTCTAATGAATCCATATAGATTTGTGTATTATAACACCAAAATGCTGGGTGGCAACAAATACCAGAAAACAATGCTAGGCCTAGGATAGCAAATGCGATCAGTAAGAGGCAGAGGAGGCCTAGAAGTCCGAGATTAACAAAGATGCAAGCATAGGCAGCGTCCCATCATTACAAAATAAATGAAAATAGAAGCTACCTGACAAATCAGTGTGAGAAGTTGCATTTCCGAGCCATAGCCAGTTTGCTGAATTCAGGTCGGTGCGAGGTCAGAGCAAGCTGCATGCACTGGTTGAGATGTTCATCCGTGAGTCGATTGCGATGTTGATTCCTTATCAAGTTCATTGTCGAAAATCCGGACTCGCATATGTAAGTAGATCCAAACATGGTTAACAGGTAGATAGCCAGTCTCCGGCAGTGATGAAACTGATGAGTAGAATGAGCCCAAAACTCGCACAGTCCCTCTTCTCCGAATTTTGCTTTCAGCACATCAGAGCTCTGAATTTGCACCAACTCCAGCTGGAATGCAGCCTCGTCAATACCGGGCATCACGGCTTTCGCCTCGGCTGGACAGGACCCGGAAACATCGACCGCAAATGGATTGCGCACAAATAAAAGAACCTGTTTTGGAATCTTGAAGTCGTTGAATCGCTCTGTGAAGTTTTCAGCCAAGCTTTTCAAAAGTCCCTTCATTCCAGCCATTGCTGCGCTGCTCACGGGGACGTTGCGTAGTGTTGGGAAGTGGATCTTCCTCCCCATTACGTCAGGTAGAAAGAGGTCCAGGTTCACCCGAAACGCACTAACCTTCTCAATGATCTCAGCCACACTTGACCCTCCCCCCTGTAGCTGCAGGTTGAGTGTGTTTAGGTGGCCCATGATGTCGCACAAAAAGGCAATCTGTGCAATGAAATCCGGCTTTTGCATGCGTGCAAGTAGGTCTTTAGCTTTGCTTGATTTCTGGCTTGAGAGGAATTCACTCACCTCCTTTCGCAGTGCAAAGAAACGTTCGAGAACACGTCCTCGGCTCAACCAGCGGACATCGTTATGTTGCAATAGGTCTGAGTATGCGGCTTCCTGCTCTTGAAGCAGCATTTTGAACAGTCGGTGCTGCAGACCTGACGTCGAGCGAATATGATTCACAATTTTTACGACAGTCTCCATTGTTTCTTTCAACTCCCCTGACAATTTCGCACACAGAACTGATTGATGTATGATGCAATGCAGTGTGTTCACTGTGGGATGCTCTGCACATAAGCGAGATGCAAAGCCCCTTTCTTTCCCAATCATGGACGGGCAGCCATCGGTAACGAGAAGGTTGATCTTTCCTAGATCCAAACCTTTCTCTTCAAAAAAACTCCAAACTGCAGCGAAAATCACTTCACCTGTAGTGCTGGTTGTCAGTGGTAAAAGGCATAACAACTCCTCTTTAAAAACGTCACCATCGAAGTACCTCACAAACAGCGAGAGCTGTGCCGTATCTGTTGCATCGGTCGATTCATCGACAGCGAGTGACATGTACTCTGTCGATTTGAGATCGGCAATTAATGCTGAAAAACAGTCCTCAAACAGTACCTCTACTCTTCGACTTCCCGATGTGTCAGAGAGCGGTACTTGCTTCAAACGGTTCATTATATATTCCTTGTTTTTATCTCCTGCAAAAAGTTCATCCACCATCTCAAGAGTACACTCCTTCACAACTTCAGCGTCAGTGAATGGCTTTCTCTTTTTGGCTAAAGCGAACATCACTCGTAGGGAAGCAGCAGTGGCCTTTTCCTGGGCTGTAGAAGCAGTTGTAAGAATAGTGGTTGATGCAGTGTAAGAAGATTTAAGTATTTCTATTTTACCACGTCTAGCTGTGCTACCAGGCGGGTAAGCAGCATTGAAGTTAGCAGCATGCTTGGTCTCATAGTGGCGCCTCACATTAGCAACCTTGCAGACTGAAACAGTTATTTGACATATTAAACATAAAGGTCTAGGATTGGCGTGCGATGGTAAAATAAATACAAAATCATCAGTCCATTTGGGGTTGAAGTGTCGGTTTTCACCTTCAATTTTCCGCCGTTTCTCTCCGCTCATTTTGGATCAGTAACGAGAGTAACGAGATTGACACGATATCGCGATAATTACACGCTGATCAGTCCAATGCAAGATTGCCTTTTAAGAGCTATTGAAGGAGAAATAATTTGGACTCATTTAATTCGGATAACATAATAGCGAACATATATTTACATTTATTTAAATGATTATAAAAATAAATTCTGTAATTAGAATTTTTTTTTTATATTGGAATATGGAGTGCGTTCCAGGGGCCACGAGAAAGCTCCCCGTGGGCCGGATTTGGCCCGCGGGCCGCCAGTTGAATATCCCTGACATACAATATCCAATATGAAAAAACATTTAAACTTGTTTATTTTATTTTTTTTGGTTCATTTATAGTTGTGAGTGTGTCTGGGCTCCTGAATCGGCCTCTCCTGTCTCCCTCCTCTCCCCCCTGCTCCTCTTTGAGGCAACAGCAAAGACTAGTTTTAGCTCTCAACAAGTTTATCTTACCTTTTTTCACCTAGTTAACATTTTGTTTGTATTATTCATGCATATTTTATAATCACTACCCCCTAAAATGGAAATATGTGTTTACATAAATGGTGACCGAACCGTTTGAGACCCACTGAGATAACTTAAACTAAGTTAACTATCTAAAGACTCAGAGAGTAATTTACCTCACCAGAGCTGTAGTTATCAGCCTCTCAGTCTGACAGCAAAGGACTCTCCCTCCACCTTGTTGTTGAAACAGCTCCTTATATCCGTTAGCGCAGCTAGCTAGCACCAGATGCTAACAACAATACACGTAACTGGTGCGCGCGCTTTCTCGCTCACTCGCGCCACACATACACCAACACACACCCTCCCGAGCTTGAATGACACACAGAGACCAGTCGAGGGCATTAGTATGATCTGTATGAAAGTGGCAATGTCGGCAGGCCACGTCATGTAGACAGCCAGTCACCCTCTGTGAGGCAGAGTCAGACCCACATTTGCGCTGCGTTGCGTTTACAATATATACGTATATTGCCGGCGGCTGAGTACCGGCATTTTACTGAGTACCGGCACCTTGCCGGAAGTGCCGGTACCACATGGGTAAAAATCAGAAGTGCCGGTACTGCGTACCGGTGAGTACCGGCCCAATTCAAGCACTGGTGATATCAGTGAATCTAAACAAACCATGTTATTCTGTTAAGACAATCATGACAGTATATTAAAAATCAAGACACAATGCATGCTTTTTTTATCCACCCTTTTATTGCGTTTTGAAACTGGCGAACAATTTATATTGTTCGAGTTCTTGAGAGAACGCTAAGTCATGCCAAAACAGCGACATTTTACGGAATAAATACGGGTTTAAATATCAGCATTTGCCACGGAAGGCGAGTGGCAGCTACCATAAACCTTCTCTTAACTTGTGGCATTTACTTGCCACGGCAAGTTGTGGCATATACTTACCACGGCAAGTTGTGGCATGGTTGTGGCAAATACTTGGCACGGCAAGTTGTGGCATCTGTGGCATATACTTGCCACAGATACCACGGAGTAGCGGCCTCTGTGGCAGATGCCGGAAGTACTTGCCACTGCCTGCCGATGCCACGAAATGAGCCAGGCCGTACTGCAAATCGGTAGGGTTGGCATGTAGTATAGTATAAAATATATGGATATTAATTTCATGATAAACATTGTGGAACAATGATGAAAAATGTGAATGGAAGTGGCGACGTAAAACTGACACAAAACAACAACAAACTTTTGCCGAGCCAATGGAGAGTTTCATCAGCAGCGGGTACAAACCACCACTGAGCGCTCAGCTCGAGATACCAGCAAGTCGAGAGAGTGAATTATATCTGCATTTTCTCTTTTGACAACCACTCCTTATGTTGCAAACTCTTTGTTTAAAGCTAATTGGCCATCGGAATGTGTGGAGTAAGTCTCCCAAGGGGGATGCTCACATTCCACAGCCCCCCCCCCCCCCCCCCCCCCCCCTGTGATCTCCCAACCCCCAGTCTGTAGGTTTGTGTTTGCTGCAGCATGTCTGTTGTCTGTTATGCCCCGCCCCCCGCACACAGAGAGACACAGGGAGATCGCTCTTCTGGAGTGAAGAGAGCGGAAATAATAACATTGCAAGTTAGAAACGTAAGATGCATTTTGACAGACAAGATGGCCAGTCCGCCACTGCACCCAGCCCAGCCCACGTAAACTGTCAACGGGGGGAGCCTCGCTGCTGGGGGAACGGTGGACCTAGTGTCCCGACCGGAGTGGGAATAATAATAATAATAATAATAATCGATGCATTTTATCCATTAATTTCCCCAACATTGTGGTAAAAAAACCACACGTTTAATCCATGTTGGTGTACTACAACTACAAAAAGCATCGGTTTGTTTTCTGATCAGGAAATGCAGACCGGCTCAAACAAACGATATTTAAAATCATCTTCCTCACGGTCATTTAATGTATCATATGTTCGCCGAATTGACATGAAAGCACTAATAAATGTAATTTCATCCACTTGAGTTAACAACTACAAAAATAATCGATTTGTTTTTATATCACATCCTACGGGAGGAAATTCAGCAGCTCTCACTACCGATTTTTAATCCTAATTTAATCATCATCTTCACCACGATCATTTATGTTTATGTTCCCCGAATTGACATGAAAGCACTGACAGATATGAATATATTGTAGTCAACTTCATTAAAACGTTATTAACGTGCCTAAACTCAGTAATTCACAATTTCTACGCATGACAACAAACTTTGTCCGTGTTTGGTTCTCTTGCCGCACAGTGAAGCGTTCCCGCATTGACGTCACTTCCGGCTTCCCCCAAAACTTCACAATGAGTCGAAGGAATTTCCCCGCAATGTTCGAAATTATTGATATTTATCGGAACGGTATCGCACCTTCTTTTTTAAACTGACGGTTCGAGATGACTAGTAGCCCAATATTTCATTGCACAACAGTTGTTGGGATGCTCTAACAGGCTCTTTAAACTGTCGCACTTTCTGTTGTTTCTATCGCGCATTGCCGGTATGAAAGGGTCTGTGCCGGAAATATCAAACATTTAATAAAAGTGAAAAACAATGAACAAGACTTAACGTATTAATAATAATTAATTATATTTATTCCGTTTGGATGTAGGATTTTTTACTTTGTTTAGAGCAGTAGTGATCTTCAGCAGAGAGCTAAGCGCTGTCAGACCGGACCTAACCCTGAAAAGTATTATCATCTGAAATTAATCATTATGTTATTCATATTAAATACATATTGTATTTTTACAACTTGTATTTAGAAATACTCTGTTGTTATTATTGATGCATAAATGTGTTCATCCATTCAATGTGGCATCTGCTATAATGGGGTTAATGTATGATATTACTTAATAATACAATACATTATAATATATGATATGATAATTATTTTTTAGTTTTATCCATTTCTTATTTCATAGTTTCTCATTATTATTATTTTTATCGCTCATCTTATTTTTGTTTTTATTAATCTGTGTGAATCTGTGCTATCCTGTTTTTCACTCTTACCCTGTTGCTGTTTGAACTACTGAATTTCCCCACGGGGATTAATAAAGGTCCATCTTATCTTATCTTAATGTATAAATTGATTTACTTCAATCAAAACTACTGTATGGTGTAAAAACACCCCAACAATATTACAAAATATATACTGCATAAAGCAAACTATATACTTTATTTGATCTAAAATATTGATGTTTTTTCATTTTAGTAGCCTGTGAAAACCATAACAAATAAGTGATTAAATACTACAGTATTCAACAAATACAACTGCAGAGCTGCAAACATTGCAAACAGAATAAGTTCTACAACACCCAGTTGTCTTTGTGTATTTGTGAATGAAGCGCCATCTCATGGTTAAATCCTGTAATTGAACAAATGGGGAAATTTGGCAACGCCCTCTAGCAATTTGGCAACACCCCCAGCCACTGGGATCCGCTGGGCTTTTGACTGGGACACACCCATGTGAGTCCTATCTGGAGTCCTACATCTGTACGTGTGTTAATAGTCAAATTCCAATAGTTAAGTAAACTATCATAATCATCCTACTGACCACAGTGGTCAGTCCACTTACCCAGGAATTTTGAGTTGAACAATTACAGGAATATTATGTCTTTATGTTCAAATAATGTAAACATATTTTCGTAAATTGTTACCATAGAACATTTGCATAATTTCTTTAACATAAACCATGTTATCCTTCTCTAAAATAATAACATTCTGGCCACATAAAAAATCTAACTTGCAGCTGAAAATGTTTTAAGAACAGTAGGGCATAATGTTCTAACAATGTTATCAAAAACATTTTAAGAATGTTTTTAGAGAACGTTATCCTACCTTTCAGAAGAACATTCTGGGAACCAAAATAAAAACTTCTGGCGAAAATGTTTTAAGAACAGTACGGCATAATGTTCTAACAATGTTATCAAAAACATTTTAAGAATGTTTTTAGAGAACGTTATCCTACCTTTCAGAAGAACATTCTGGGAACCAAAATAAAAGCTTCTGCTGAAAACGTTTTAAGAATAGTAGGGCATAATGTTCTAACAATTTTTTCAAAAACATTTTAAGAAGGTTATCACCAAACATTTTAAGAATGTTTTTAGAGAGCGTTATCCTACCTTTCAAAAGAACATTCTGGGAACCAAACAAAAACTTCCCGCTTAAAACGTTTTAAGAATAGGAGGGCATAATGTTCTAACAATGTTTTCAAAAACATTTTAAGAATGTTTTTAGAGAGCGTTATCCTACCTTTCAAAAGAACATTCTGGGAACCAAACAAAAACTTCCCGCTTAAAACGTTTTAAGAATAGGAGGGCATAATGTTCTAACAATGTTATCACTAAACATTTTAAGAATGTTTTTAGAGAACGTTATCCTACCTTTCAGAAGAACGTTCTGGGAACCAAACAAAAACTTCCCGCTGAAAACCTTTCTAGAACAATGACTGTAACATTCTCAGAATGTTTTTAGAACCAAACATTTCTAGCTGGGTTAGCAGGGTGTTAAAACTTCAAAAGTAGCTCTCATAACCTCAATATATGACAAGTCCAGAGTCAGAACAGTTTGCCTCTGTAGACCCCGCCCCCCAGCTTCCTGTCATCCATTTATTAATTATCAGTGTATTCTCCTCATTAACTCCTCTCACTAACTTCTTTAACATGCATTTCCTAATAAATGTATATTAGATACTGTATAAAACTCCCCAATTACTTGGACTATTCCTTGCACCCCCTAGCATAAACCCGAATGGTGTCAACCACAGTGCAGCAATAACATGCACTTGTTGTCATAACAAGATCGCCAGAGGCCTGTACTACGAAGCTGGTTCAACCTAACCTGGATATGTTTGAGTTAGCCGGTTGGCCTAATCCAAAACATACGCGCTCTCGCTAAACGGTACTACGACGCGGGTTATCAAGTGGATCGCTCAAGCCAGCCGTGACCTATCTAGTTAGGTGCGCGTTCACATGAAAGGGGTGGTATTTGGAGCATTCGACCAATCACAAACATGGAGAAGCGTACTGATAGCGCAGTGTCATACTTCCTGAATTAAAAGTCAACTATAATATTAGACATATGAAGAAGTTAAACTTTAAACATCCATCACTTAAACACAGTATCCAGGATAAAAGCCACATAGTTAATGCACACATAAGATGCCCTCACGAATGGCCCGATGTTGCTACGATCAGAGCTAAAAAGGATATAATATATTATTTTGAAGGCGAGGAAGTTGTTGTTGCTATGGAAACAACATGACGGAGAAAACTTAATATCTTCTACATATAAAGACGGAGAAAGTAAAGAACAAAGTCGGAAAATATCAGTACAGTATCAGTACTTTAACATAATTGTTTGTGTTACTTTCGTAGCAGTTGTGTGTCTTAAATGTAGTGTAAATGTTGCCTTCGTGTGTGGTTCGGGGCCATCTTCGTGCGAAATTCACAATTCCATATTCGTGTGTTCATCGGGTGTCAATTTCGGGACAGAGTGACAGGGGCTTTAGCCAGAGCGCGGATGTTTTGGGTTAGGCCAACCGGCTAACTCAAACATATCCAGGTTAGGTTGAACCGGCTTCGTAGTACAGGCCTCAGGGGGGTATACTACGAAGCAGGATTTTCGCTTAGCCGGCTAACTTCAGGGAAAACTCGGGGTTTCCGGTTCTACGAAGCTGGTTCTCTTTTTAGCAGGCTAGATCTCCATGGTAACTTATGCTGTGCGGCTAACCTGCCACGGAGCAGGTTAGGTTGCAGGCTAAGAGCTCAACTCAGTGAAAGCACTGCCTGCTGACCAATCAGAGCTCAGTGTGCGGAGTTTAAAGCGATCAAGTCATATTACAGGAGAAAGGAAATACAGAAAAGCTGCCGTTGCAGGAAAGACGGCCGGCAAAAATCACCGACTGTGTGAACGTGAACATTAATAGAATATCACCTCCCATCTTCAGAGCAATCTGACTATTATAACATTAGCGTTAAGAAAGCTTACTTAAATATCTGCAACAACATAAGTAACCGGATCAGAGTAACATTACTGTAAGTACAGTCCGCGGCATATCACATCATAATGTATCATATATCTCCTTATCTGAGTCAGTTGAGCCGTATCTGGCCGTGCAACAGTCACAGTGTCACATACTGTATGCAGAAGTATTATTTTAAGCAACACATTAAGTTGACGAAACACTGGAGACAAATGTAATTAAAGTCAGATCCACTCGTGTCTTAGACGGGGCAGTGATATCATAAACCTGTTAATGTACGCATTCAAACACTTTTTCTTTTACCAGCTGTATTCCACGGAGCCCTGGAGGGTTCATAGAGAGAAAAATAAATAAAACGTGGCCACGTTTTACTTTCTCTCGTGCGAACGCTTTAGTAACTCGTGCGCACGAGTTACTAAAGCGTGGCCTCTTGGTATCGGTATCAAAACCAAAATGTTGGTATCGTGACAACACGTGTGTGTGTGTGTGTGTGTGTGTGTGTGTGTGTGTGTGTGTACGTGTGTGTGTGTGTGTGTGTGTGTGTGTGTGTGGGTGTGTGGGGGTGTGGGGGGGGGGCATTTGTTTATGATAGTATCGGACTATCACATCGAGATTAAGATTAATCAAATTTCTTTCACTTGGGAATACACATAACTATGGAGAACCAGATTTGTGTAAATTACTGTTCGTGGTCATTTGAAAACAAATGCCGGTGGTGTCGGACACAAACAAACCGAACACGCACACAGAGCGGAGCTGAACACACACACACACACACACACACACACACACACACACACACACACACACACACACACACACACACACACACACACACACACACACACACACACACACACACACACACACACACACACACACACACACACACACACACACACACACACACACACACACACACACACACACACACACACACACACACACACCCCATGTGCCCCGGTGACAGGACATCTCCTTCATAAAACGAGGGGGAACACTCTGGTAGTTCGATGTGTGTATAGGTGTGTGTGGTTAAACGTAGCAGCCTCGATCTCTATTCAGCTGTTCTAATGAAGGGAAACGCAGTGAAGTAAACAGTAAAAGGCACAGCTCTTTGCAGCTGGTGCTGCTCTTCTCAGATTCTGCTGAGTTACACGTTACTGCCTCCAGTGCCCTGTACGACGAAGCCAGTTAAACAGACCAGACGGCTTAACTAACCCTAACAAACGCGATGTCGCTAAGTGGTCCTACGAAGCTGGTTATCAACTCAGTAAATCTACCAGGGTTTCTCTGACCGGCTGAGAGCGCGTTCACGTGAAAGGGACGGGGTTAGCAACATTTGACCAATCACAAACATGGAGACGCGTGCTGACAGCGCAGCGTCATACTTCATGAATGAATAGTGTAAATAGCAGATCCTGCTTCGTAGTACAGGCAGTACTGGTGCCTCAAAGATTTCATAAAGTGAAGGAGGTTTTCCTTCTATAAAACAGCTGTGGGCAGCTGTTAGTCACGGACAGGAATCTCTCAATTTAAATAAAACGAGGCCAAGTTTTATTAACTCGTGCGAACGAGAAAGTAAAAAGTGGCCACGTTTTATTTATTTTTCTCTCAATGAACCCTCCAAGGCTCCGTAGTATTCACCTTGCAGGTGCAATTATGTGGCTTTTATCCTGGATAAAGTGTTTAAGTCATGGATGTTTAAAGTTTAACTTCTTCATATTTGTCTATTATAGAGAGCCGCAGTGACGCGTCGTAAAACCCGGAAGTAAGTTAGCATTTTTAGCACTTCAGGTTCCTTCCTCAAAAAGCAATGCATTTTTTCCATAGGGTTTTGGAAAATAGCTCGAAATAAGATCTGTGGTTGACACAAATTTAAGAGGTAATTGACGTTTTGTTCTACGACATTAAATACATCAGCAGTGACCCCACTGGGGATTTTTGAAGAGTTTACGTGTCTGAAAAACGATGGTTGTTACCGAATGGCTGAATAGGACTACAGAAATTGTCGGGGCCGTTGTACGTCATTACGCCGAACACGAAAACACTCCCGCTAAGTTTGTTTTCCCCTGTGTTCTGCTTAAAAGCAAGTACCTGCCTATCTTTAATATCTGACCATTAGAATCTGTATTTTTGAAATTGTCGTTTTTAACACCGTAGTTTTACAAATGATAGAATAATTAATTACCAGTGTTTTCCAATTTTACTCGGCAGTTCGTTTCGTTGGCTAAAGCTAGCGCTACTAGTTAGCTACGCAATGGTTTGTTGCTTTGCTCCGGGTTGCAGCCACAGGTCTTCGCATGAAACGTGCTTGTTCTATCGTTTCCCGGCCAATGTTTTCCAAAGGAGAGTCTGGATTCGTGCCATGAGGTAAGCTGACGTTACATTTTTGTCCATGTCAAGGTGAAATGTAAATAATGGGTAGTGACTGTATCGCCGTTATAGAGATGGCGCTGCTGAAAAGACCGCAACACAAGTAAAGATAATGAATACATCCTATTAAAACCTGTGTGGCTTATATGATAAGTCTTATTAGTACAAGCAGCATAACGTTTCACCATGTAACTAAAGATTGTAGTCAGGGAAATCAGTTTGACATATTGAACTAATAACAAATCACCTCTGGCTGGCAGAGAACTCTCTGCTCCATAGCTTCTCTTGGACGTAAAATCACATGTACATTTTACATTTATATTCAATTTAATATTCCATCCCTCACATACTTTTGTATATATAATAACTTATATTTTGTTTTTCTTGTTATGCTGCTGCAACACAAACATTTCCCAAATTGAGATCAATACAGTAATATATTATCTTAATTAATTAAGAAATATAACTATTATAATTAGTGTAGCAGCTGACACCTATTTTCAATATGGATTAATCTACCATTTATTTCTTTAGTTCAATTTTCATCTATAAAAATGTCAAAATAGTGAAAATGTTCACGAGACTTATCAAAGTGCAAGGTTATATCTTTAGATGTTTTGTTTTAGTCTATGTCTTCATGCTGTGACGGTGTGACTTCCATGAAACTATATTTTATATCTTCCCAACAGACAAGCTGACAGAAAACCTAACACTCTAACAACCACAACATTGCAAAGGCGAGTAAATGTAAATTAAAAACAATTCACAATTTTATTATTTCTTCTTCTTTCTTGCAGTGAGGTGAAGCTGACCTTGCACTTGGTGCCAGTAAGGATGTTCCTCACGCAGGCTGAACGTTTCTCCTTCCTTACTGACAAAGAAGCCGTTGATTTGCAATGCTTCACTAATTGTCATTTCCCTTGCTCCGTAGGGACACTTTACCTCAAGCACAGCAGAAGACCCTACCAGACCATCTGGAGATGCCCCCAACATTCCTGATTGGGAGAGCCACAAATCTGACTCATGGACCTGCATCTGAGTTGCAGTGGTGAATGCCCTGACGCCCTCACATTCATTCATAGTCCCCCACTGTACAGACAAAACACCATCAAGGGCCTGTTGTTGCCTTAGCACCCTGGCAATAAAGGAAGCAGTCACACGCTTTGACCTCAGGACAGCTCCAAAGTTGCTGACAGTCAACCTTCCTTTCCTGAACAAATGCCAGTTTGGGCTGGTTCTCTGACCAGTGGTAGCCACCTGAATTGCCCTCTGTTGCTCTTCAGACAATGCCATGCTTGCCACAATTGCCTCAGGTCCCTGATGCCCAACAGATTTGATAATTTCAGGAACAGTAAGTGTTTCCAAGCTGTAGTGTTCCTCTTCTGGCTCGGGGGAGAGAAGCCAAGAAATTCCTGAGAACCTGCCCCCGGTGCCTGTCCCTCAGCCAGTCACGATCTTCGGGGGTAGGCTCTCTTGTCAGCGGGTTAAATTAGTTATTGGTTTCAACAGTCACATTAAAACAGTTACTAAATCAGCTTACTATCACCTAAAGAACATATCTAGGATTAAAAGACTAAAGTCACAGCAGGATTTGGAAAAACGTGTCCATGCTTTTATCTTCAGTAGACTGGACTACTGCAATGGTGTCTTCTCAGGTCTCACTAAAAAATCTATTAGAAAGCTGCAGCTGATTCAGAACACCGCTGCTCGAGTCCTCACTGACACTAAGAAAGTGGATCACATCACTCCTGTTCTGAAGTCTTTACACTGGCTTCCTGTGTGTCAAAGAATAGATTTCAAAATACTGCTGCTGTTTATAAAGCACTGAATGGTTTAGGACCAAAATGCATTTCTGACCTCCTGCTAAATGATGAACCATCCAGATCTCTCAGGTCTTCAGGGACTGGTCAGCTTTCTGTCCCCAGAGTCAGAACTAAACATGGTAAAGCAGCGTACAGTTATTATGCTCCAAATATCTGGAACAAACTCCCAGAAACCTGCAGGTCCGCTGCAACTTACTACTTTTAAATCCAGGCTGAAGACTTTTCTTTTTGTCGCTGCTCTTAATTGAACTATTAATATCTTAGACTGCACTGTAACTTTTATCCATGTATTTTTTCTTTTAATTTTTCTTTTATTAGCTTTTCTTTTTAATGACTGATTTTAAATGCCATTTTCTTAATGTCTTTCATTTTTTGTAAAGCACTTTGAATTGCCTTGTGTTGAAAAGTGCTATATAAATAAACTTGCCTTGCCTAATAAAGATTTCATGTGACACATAAAATTGATTTGTTGATGGGAATTATTGTGAATAAATTAACTCGGTCTTAAAAGGTTAACGGTACTCTTGCTATCACTACTCACCGACACTATAAACCTTGTCCCTCATGCTAGCCCTGACAACACCGGTAAGCACACCTTCATCTAGGCTGCACTGTAACGTGTCCTGACTTGTAGTGGTTCTCTCCTCTATCTCTTACACTCTTCTTGTCATCTTTGTAAAACGATATCAGACTGGTAATTGACACAGCCATGACTTCTACTTCAATTCAGTGTGGCTAAAATGAAAAGCTTTGTTAAAATATGCAAGCATGCGAAAGTCAAATTCAGCTTTATTGTCAAAAATTCTACATGTGTTATACATCCAGAAATATCGAAATATCGTTTCCCACAGTGTGACATGTATACATTAAAGACCCAGTGAAGTGCATGTTTTTGCACCAAAATGAAATGGCAGTTTCATTCCTTACATATCATTGTGCCTGTTCATGGCTAAAATAATTTTTAATAATTAATGAATTATTAATTTTGCCGTCTGAGCCTAACGGAAGTTGCAGACGATAGTGGCTGTGATGTCACAAGATGTACCCAGTTGCGATTGTAAACATGGCGGAGACTTTGGAAAGTGATACTAGTGTGAGAGAAATGATTGATTTGGACAGCTTTTCGGACAGGATAGATGAGGAAAGTGATCAATTTGGTGCACTTTGAGGGCAACATTAAGAGATTTATGGATACAGCTCTCAACACTCATATGAAACATATATTTCAATAATCAAAAAACATTGGAAGGATTTCTTAACCTATTTTATACAACTAATATTACATAGATGGAAATATTTGTTTACATAGATGACCAAACCCACTGAGATAACTTAGGCTACAGTTTACTTCCCTGAGCTGACGTTATCTCTCTCAGTCCCACAGGAGAGCACTCTCCCTCTCCTTATTGTTGAAACAGCTAATCTCCGTTAGCTCCGAGCTAGCACCAGATGCTAACGACAACCCTGTAACTCTCTCAGTCTCTCTTTCTCTCTCTCTCGAATCGACCAGTGGCCTTTATTTATCATGATCAATCAAAGAATCTACGAAACAATGACACCAGCCAGGCTCACCTTCATCTTTTGGGAACAGAAACATCGCCACTTCGGCAGACTTGACATTACTACAGCCAGCGGCAATGCATCGTTTCCCCTGTGTTTTTCATCCTCTTTCTTCACTGTCGCCTCCATTGTCAGGTTTTCTCGATTGGCAATCACTTCCAGTCGACTCCGACACACTTTCCAGGAAAATACTAGCTCAAAAACGTTGAGAAATTCGACTTTGAAAAAGAGAAAAAACGAACGGTGGTGAATGTAAACAGTGCGGCGGCGTCCATCTCGTGACGTCACGCAGTAGATCGCAAGCCACGCCCACGAAGGCGAAGGTCGACTGCAGATTTCCCCGGCAAATTCAAAACTCGTCAAATTCGTTGCTATTCCAACATCCTTTGATATGGGTTCCAATGGACAATTTTGCTCATTACTATACGTATTAGCATAACAGATCATGCACAGGTGCACACTTCACAGGGTCTTTAAACAAAACGGGCCTAGATAACCGGGGTATACAGTTTAAAATGTTAATATATTTAAAGTTTTCAAAGTGCAGTTTCAGTGCAAGTCAGTTGAAACGATCTTAAGTTGGCGTGACGTTAAAGTTGTACGACCCTGCTGCTGTACTGGCTTGTAGTTCGTTTATAGCATAACGTTAGCATTTTGCTTCTGCCGACTAGATTTATTATTCAAAAATTATAAAAGTAGGGTTGACATGTGGATATTATCCGGCTGAACAAAACGTGATCCATCTCTTAAATATGTGTCAAACACAGACCTTATTTCGAGCTATTTTCCAAAATCCTATGGAGAAATTGCATTGCGTTTTAGACGAAGGAACCGGAAGAAGTTTACTTCCGGGTTTAAGGACGCGTCACTGCGGCTCTCTATTATAGTTGACTTTTCATTCAGGAAGTATGACGCTGCGCTGTCAGTACGCTTCTCCATGTTTGTGATTGGTCGAATGCTCCAAATACCACCCCTCTCATGTGAATGCGCACCTAACTAGGGCACGGCTGGCTTGAGCGATCCACTTGATAACCAGCGTCGTAGTACAGTTTAGCGAGAGTGCATATGTTTTGGATTAGGCCAACCGGCTAACTCAAACATATCCAGGTTAGGTTGAACCAGCTTCGTAGTACAGGCCTCAGCAGCGATCGGACAATCGGGAGTGTTGTTCAATTTGTGTGTTGTGGACATGTGTGCGTGCATGAAAATGTAAGTGCATATATTCTTGCCTAGTTTTGTTATTGGTGGTTTAATGTTCATAATAGAGAGCTTACTCTGCAATAGACAGCAGTTAGCAATAGCCGCTAACTTTGTCATGCTGACTATGGGATAGCACACTGCGGTCAACTCAGCCGTCTCTCGGATTTGCATGGTCAAATGAGCAGGGCTTCATTTTTGAGTGCGCGATTAATAGCGTCTTTACGGTAATTGCCGAGAAGCGACGCTGACGGTAGTAGCTTATGAAGTTCTCAGTGAAAGATGTACTGTTGGACTCAGTACTACTTGGACTACCACCACAAGTACAGTCAAGTACTTTTATCGTGTACTTTTTGAGTAATACCCTGTCAAACTCCCATGCAGAGTACAATAATGCATGTTTTCTGCCATCTTTGATGAGAGATAAAATCATTTTTTGCCATAGGTTCTCAGTGAAAGTGGTAATGCTGGATAGAGTGCTACTAGAACTACCACCACAAGTACAATCAAGTACTTTTATCGTGTACCTTTTGAGTAATACCCTGTCAAACTCCCCTCCAGAGTACAATAATGCATGTTTTCTGCCATCTTTGATGAGAGATAAAATCATTTTTTGCCATAAGTTCTCAGTGAAAGTGGTACTGCTGGATATAGTGCTACTAGGACTACAACCACAAGTACAATCAAATACTTTTATTGTGTACTTTTTGAGTAATACCCTGTCAAACTCCCCTCCAGAATACAATAATGCATGTTTTCTGCCATCTTTGATGAGAGATCAAATCATTTTTTGCCATAAGTTCTCAGTGAAAGTGGTACTGCTGGATAGAGTGCTACTAGGACTACTACCACAAGTACAATCAAGTACTTTTATCGTGTATCTTTTGAGTAATACGCTGTCAAACTCCCCTCCAGATTACAATAATGCATGTTTTCTGCCATCTTTGATGAGAGATAAAATCATTTTTTGCCATAAGTTCTCAGTGAAAGATGTACTGTTGGACTCAGTACTACTTGAAAACATGCATTATTGTACTCTGGAGGGGAGTTTGACAGGGTATTACTCAAAAAGTACACAATAAAAGTACTTGATTGTACTTGTGGTGGTAGTCCTAGTCGCACTCTATCCAGCAGTACCACTTTCACTGAGAACCTATGGCAAAACATGATTTTATCTCTCATCAAAGATGGCAGAAAACATGCACTCTGCATGGGAGTTTGACAGGGTATTACTCAAAAAGTACACGATAAAAGTACTTGATTGTACTTGATTATACTTGTGGTGGTAGTTCAAATAGTACTGAGTCCAACAGTACATCTTTCACTGAGAACTTATGGCAAAAAATGATTTTATCTCTCATCAAAGATGGCAGAAAACATGCACTCTGCATGGGAGTTTGACAGGGTATTACTCAAAAAGTACACGATAACAGTACTTGATTGTACTTGTGGTGGTAGTCCTAGTAGCACTATGCACTCTGCAAGGGAGTTTGACAGGGTATTACTCAAAAAGTACACAATAAAAGTATTTGGTTGTAGTCCTAGTAGCACTCTATCCAGCAGTACCACTTTCACTGAGAACTTATGGAAAAAAATGATTTTATCTCTCATCAAAGATGGCAGAAAACATGCACTCTGCATGGGAGTTTGACAGGGTATTACTCAAAAAGTAGACGATAAAAGTACTTGATTATACTTGTGGTGGTAGTTCCAACAGTACATCTTTCACTGAGAACTTATGGCAAAAAATGATTTTATCTCTCATCAAAGATGGCAGAAAACATGCATTATTGTACTCTGCAGGGGAGTTTGACAGGGGATTACTCAAAAAGTACACGATAAAAGTATTTGATTGTACTTGTGGTATTAGTCATAGTAGCACTCTGTCCAACAGTACATATTTCACTGAGAACCTATGGCAAAAAATGATTTTAACTCTCATCAAAGATGGCAGAAAAAATGCATTATTGTACTCTGCATGGGAGTTTGACAGGGGATTACTCAAAAGGTACACTGTAAAAGTACTTGATTGTATTTGTGGTAGTAGTCTAAAAAGTACTGAGACCAAAAGTACCAATTTTATTGTTGGTAGCAGAAAAAAACATGCATTCTCTTGCGTTAGTGCCACTTCTCGGCAATTACCGTAAAGGCGCTATAGATCGCGCACTCAAAGATGAAGAACTGCTCATTTGACCAAGCAAACGCGAGAGACGGCTGAGTTGACCGCAGTGATAGCACGAGGTGCGGCCGCCCCAGGCACGCTCCCTCACCCTGCATAATTAACAATGTAACGCCAAGTTGATGCAGGGGGCCATGTATGCAGTGTTCTATATATTGTAGTCATTGTGGGGACTTCATTGTGTGCATTCCTGTATGTTGTTCATGCGTGATTGTTCATAATAGTTAATTACTTTACGTAATAGCATGTCACTTCAGTCACCATGCCGTTGCGGCCTTTGGCCAATAGAGGGCAGCATGGGCCAGCTAATTGTGCCATTTCTTTGTCTACCTAGTTTACTGTGTAACAATGTCACTGGTCCCTCTGTGGTACATGTTTATTCATATCTGTTTGTCTTTATATTACAGATACCACACCCATCCAATCACACCCATCCAATCACACCCATCCAATTACCATTGCATGTATATTCACTACCCTGGAATCAATAAAGTAGTTAAACTCGAACAGCCTGTGGAAACCCATTCTTCCTTGCACGTCCGTCGCCAACACCTTCTGACAGAGGACAGGAAAATCTAGCTGCAGCACGACCTGTATACTTTTGCACGCCGTGTTCCCAACAGATACTCTTTATAATCTACACAGAAAGCTGAATAAGTTCTGAGGAAGCTTTGACGCAGCAGTAGAGCGGCAGCGACATGATTATGATGAATTCAGAAGACAACTTAAGACGGTGGTGCAGCAGCAGGCCATTACTCTCCATAGATTCAGGCTGTCACTCTGATGATGAACACATCGGCCGCTCCATCTCAGGAGGAGATAGCACCTCTAAAACTCTGCTGTCTCATTCTCATCCAGTCACAGAGAGCTCATTATCATCCTGCTTAGTTCAGCGACACAGAGATGTCACCGCGGCCATCGAATCATAGAATGTAACAACGGGGATGACACGTAGTGCGATTTGCAACAAGCAATTTCACCAGTATTGGACACAGGAAAAGCAATGTGTTTCTTGGGCGATAAATGAAATGTGTTACATTTCCTGTTAAAAATACTTCCCTGAAACATCAAACTCTCATGCAGTGTCTTCGGAATGAAAAGCAGCAGCTGCCAGTCTCTAACAGGAACCAAGGCTTGTGAGCTGCAGTTAAACCTGCGACCATCACTGAGCTATCTTCATTACAAAATGTTATTTTTACTGTCATCAATTGGATTATACACTTTTACACGTTTGTACCAGCGTGCAGTCAGCATGGAATTTTAGTCATAAAGAAGTGATGGAATGATGGAATGAGTTTTATCTCAATAAAAGAAGGAATCAAATAATTGTCGGAATTAACCATTAATTAGATAGTCTCCATCATAGCATTGATTTTTAAACCTAATAATGATTAGGACTGATAATCCCCTGTGTAAGCACATTAATACGTTGGTACATTATAATTATAGTGATTAATAAAGAGGATTATCACATAATGTACTTGTGTTTTGCATTCTCATTATTATTGGCATAAATTACAGCTTTTTCCACCCTGTACTGCTTTCATGTGTGTGTATGATTTGTACAGAATGGGAACTAATGTTTCTCTGCAGACAGAAGTGCATTCAGTAGTTAGAGAGCTGTGATTACATTGAAATAAAGTAATTATTCATGAGGGCTATGGTGTATGTCCTCACACAGGGACTGTGCACAATATCAGGAAGCTGTTTCCAACTCCACTGATACAAAGAGTATCTACATTATAAAGGTGCCGCTGACTGAGTTTGCTGTTAACCAAATTATTATTGTAGCATTATTTAGAAACAGACACAGTCACTCTCTTTATTAAAATGAACAAAACAAAAAGCTCATGGTCTCTTTCTGACTTCTGAGTGTTGTCCCAAAAGTCCCAATGTCAAGAAGAAAGTCCGACCTATAGTAATAGTGCCAGGTATAATGACAACAAATTATTATTTTATAGTATAATAGTTTTAAATATGATAAGAAGGTAATTATATCAACAATAAAGTTGAAATACCAATTTGAAAATAAATCCTATATGTGGGAAATAAAGTTGAAATGTTGAGAATAAAGAATGAACTTTAGAAATAAATCAAACTACTAGACTTTGTGAGCGTACTAAAAAATGACTGTCATGAAATATTTGTGTAGGATCAATGAGGATGAAGGAAATCTTTCGCGTGTAAATTATGGATAATCTATGTATACATAGAGAATATATTTGTGCTGTCAATAAATAAAAATAAATATTTAGATAATCACACTAATATTCTTTGATTAACCAGGATTAATCAAACGTTTAAAATATTGGCATTTACTTGTATTTCGGGGAGTGCTTTTTACTTTATTGTGTAATTTCAGAATTATTGGCATGAAATCCATTATCTGTTCAGTGGTGACAATCTCCCCTCACTGTGCAACTTAAAGGAACTGATGCATGCTTCAGCAAAATGTCTCTCTGCCGTTTTTCTTTTTTTAAAGACACGCCTTTATTAAAAATACAGCCCACTGAGGCAGCGCTGGTTCTGAGCTCCAGTCAGTGAGATACACGCAGTTTTGGTAAATTCCTCCGCTCTCTTTGCCTTTTCAGTGACATGCAATTCATGGAAACATCTGCGCTGGAATAACGGCAAGACTTTTGGGTCAAATTTGAAATTGTGATTAATTTGCGTTATTTATTTATGTTACGCATTAGGGTTTCCAGAATAATTGCATGTTGTAATGCGTTAACGCTGACAGCCCGTTGAAAAACTACTTTTTTGGAACTCTACATTTCTTTTTTTTAAAGGCACCTTTTTAAAGGTTCATGCATACAGGTTATGGCCCTGATTTTGAATTATTTTCTTCCCAAATGCTTCCTCAGGTCAGTTTATAAATCTATTTTAAATACTACTTACTTATGATTAATGACCACTGTGTCTATGGAGAAGAAGCCAGTCAGAGGCAAGAGTTAGAAATAATGAACTTTTTGGAGCAAAGAAGGACCCATTAAAAGTAATCACCGAGCTTCAGTCGGCAGACTACAAAGTAACTCACAAAACAAGAAATCTGGGTGTAGTGATGGACTCAGACCTGAATTTTAACAGCCACATTACAACAGTTATTAGGTCTGCATATTACCACCTGAAGAACATATCAAGGATTAAAAAACTAATGTCGCAACAGGATTTAGAAAAACTTGTCCATGCTTTTATTTTCAGTAGAATCGACTGCTAGTGTATTCACAGGGCTCACTAAAAAATCTATCAGAAAGCTGCAGGTGATTCAGAACGCTGCTGCTCGAGTCCTCACTGACACTAGAAAAGTGGATCACATCAATCCGATCCTGAGATCATTACACTGGCTTCCAGTCTGCCAAAGAATGGATTTTAAAATACTATTGCTAGTTTTTAAATCACTAAATGGCTTAGGACCGAGGTATATAGACAACCTACTCAATCACTACGAAACATCCAGGAGTCTCAGGTCTTCTGGGTCGGGTCTGCTCTCTGTTCCGAGAATAACCACTAAACATAGAAAAGCAGCGTTTAGCTATTATGCCCCGACAATCTGGAACAAACTGCCCGAATCGTGCACGTCCGCTGAAACAATTCCTATTTTTAAATCCCGACTAAAAACGCACCTATTTGCCGCTGCTTTTAATTGAGCCTCCCATACTCACACTACAGTATGCCTTTTCAGTCATGTATTCTGTACCTGCTGCTGTGTTTATTATTTAATTTACTTCATAACCTCTGCTTATTATTCCTGTTTTTAAATGCCTTTTTAATAATGTATTTATGCTGTATTTGTTCTTAAATGTCTTTTGCTTTTAATCTGTAAAGCACTTTGAATCGCCACGTGCTGAAATGTGCTTTATAAATAAAATTGTCTTGCCTTGCCTTGAACGTCACACGATTAGAAACAACTAACTGAGCTCCATCCTATTGTTCACACTGAAACACAAGCTGAGGCAACACTCTCCTGCACTATGAATGTCCAGCAACTGATTATTACAGAGTCATGTCCCAGAAAAATCAAATCGACAAGAATGTATCCATTGTTTCATTCTCGCTTTAGGGTCCATTTTAGAATGTTTAAAATGTGAGAAGAACAGAACTAGGTCTCTCAGCTGTTCCTCTGTAGTCCCCCTCACTGTGCACTCAGAAGAACCTCTCGTCTGTAACATGGTGCCCTCTCTATGCTGCAATGTTAATGAGTTTTCACGGAGTGTGTGCACAGCCTATTTCTATCTTTAGATCCACACCTTAGAGGCCGCCGTCCGTTATCTCTGCTGGATCACACATCTGAACTGAGCTGAGATTAACACAAAGAGTCAGTGATAGGCTTGAAGGAGGATTTGAGAGCGGTGATTATTTGGTGATATATGTTGGAAAACAGCAGCAGCACTGCGGAAAGCAATCAGAATGTCAGAGGAAATAAAACAGTTGAAAGCAAATGATCGCGTATGTATTTGTGTAGCCATAAACCCTGGAAGTCACCCTGGATTGATTGTATTGGAATGTTTTCTGGCTTTATCTGTCTTTGCATCAGGACATCATGGAGAAGCAGTCCGAAAACATGAATGGATTTAATTAACTCTATCTATCAGGCATCAGTAATCACCCTCAGAACTACTTTATACACCAAGAACTTTGCGGTACTTAGTTCCCAGTACTTAGTCCCCCCGAACTCTTAAGCCCCTGGAATTGTCCTAGTAGATCGTGTTCACACCGGAATAAGTTCCTGAGGGAGGATTACGCAAATGAAGCCGCTGACGTCACTTCTTCTTCTGCTTTGGGTTTACTGGCAGGCCGCAAAACAACTTCACGGCGTATACTGCCACCCGAAGTCCCCGGCCGGAAGTCCCCGGAGTTGGGGACTGCCTTCAGAGTAAATCGCCAGAACGCCGACACCTCCTCATCTCCACCGCTCCCATGTTTTCTTTTGTGTTGCCATAAGTTATTCTCTCTCCGTTGGTGCGCTGGGCTAATGCTAATGCTAATAATGCTAATGCGAGAAACAAAAATGGCGGCTTCACAAAACTTTTCGGAGTTTTACGGGGCGTGGTTTGCAATTTGCCCAATTAGAAATTGTTAGTGTGGCCGACACACCCACGAACCATTTCCTCCCCAGGAAAGTAGACAATCTGGGGGTGAAAAGGTTTGTGCGAACTAGGTTCTAGTTCCAGACCTTTTTGGTTTAAAAGCAAAATCCCAAGAACCATCGGCCTAGTTCTTGGAAAAAGTACTCGTGTGAAAGCGCCTAATAAGTACTTTTCTTAAATTAAAGTGTTTCTGTTGCATGCAACTTCAAATGTCTACTCTACTACATATCAGGGGCAAATACAGTTGCAAGATAAGTTAAGATGGACCTTTATTAATCCCCGTGGGGAAATTCAGTAGTTTAACAGCAACAGGGTAAGATTGAAAACAGGACAGTTCAATACGTTTTTTCTGCTTTAACACAGACATCCTCGAAGTAGGTTTAAACTTATTCTGGTAAACCTGCAGTATAGAACAACAAGTCCTCCAACTCATACGACCAAATAGGCCGATTGTTCAGGCCCTTATTACGACCAAACATCTTGTTTGTTCAAGCGCTTAATACGTCCTATAACTACGTTTTAAAGTGTTCGCCCTCTAGTGCTCCCGTTGAATGCAAACGTTACAGATGGTTGTTTATTCACGAATAACCCTCTCTGTAAAATCCTAAATTGTAGGATAGTTTGGCCATTAAAACGCTTTTTGATTAGATTTCTAGCGAGAAGTGTATATTGTACTTTTAGAATCCACGTCCAGTCGATATGTAGGATCTATAGTTTGATAGATATTACAAAGATGATTTGAGGTATGCGGCAGCCTCCATGTAAAGTTACGGGTTGAAAACAGTATTTTCGGTCTCTACGTTTTCATAATAAAGCCAATGATCAAATGACTTAAAAGTGATATCTGCAGTACTCATCAACAAAAAACATCAGTTTATCCTTGTTAATTATACAACTTTTATTAGTTTAAGGCGAGACACGGCAGGCAAAAACATCGTTTTTCATTCACTGGTAAATTTTGAGATTTTGTGCTATTTTGATTCCATAAAATGTTTTCTTTCAGGCTTTTGGAAGGAAAACGTACAAAATACACATTTAAGTGTTTATTTTACTATAGTTTGTCTGTTTGCGTCTGTAGACATCTCCTGAATTCACCAAAAGTCAGCATTCTAACGAAACATAAAGTACCGCGACCGCTGTTTGCACCGTGTCATGAGAGATATCGTTGGAAAGCTCCGTCTCTCCTGCACAATCTCATCGGATCCAAATATGGTCATTTACTTTGTATCAGCAACCAATCGTGAAAGTACAAAGGGGTCTTAAAACAAGAAACGAAATCTCATTGGCTGGTGTCAATTTCTGACAACGTGATTCGTTCAGATGCCTCACGTGGTGTGCTTAAACACTTCCTGGTTAGCTTTCCGCTAGAAATTTAAATCTCAAAATGGCAAAAGAACAGCGGAAAAAAAACTTTCACAGAGAAGACGACAACAATTGTCACTTGCAGGTTATACAAAAAACAAATGACCCCGAACATGAAATACCTTCACGGAGTGCGTCGATGCGCAAGCTATCATCCAAATAACCAACCCACTCTCTTCAGTCTGCGTACAAATGACACGACTTTACACATTGGAAATGCGTGCAATAGATACGCAGAAGTCCAATTTTGCGTGCATATGATACGCTAACCATTCCCATTGAGATCTGATGCCGAGTTTTGCGGGCATATGATACGCCACGTTTTGTCCGTCGGGTCTTGGTAGACCGGAAGCTGTGTGGTTTATAACATGTTCTTACTCAATACCAATCCACGATTATTATTTTTATTTTAAATCGTATAATGTCGTACTTTTTTTGCCGTCTGTGAGGAAAAGAAATAGGGCTCAGAGCTTCAAAATAATGAAATCAGTATTTACTCAAAAATAACACACAATTATCCTTGTTTTTATTTATTCGTTTAATTCTATAATCTTGGGCTTTTTAGCCGTAAATAAAGTCACCGGAAACAGACGTAGACGGTAAACTGATTACCCAAGATCCTCAGCTTGAAGCTCGGGATGTTTTAGCCGTAATGTACGTTGGGATATGGTGTTAATGCGATATGATATCTGAAAAAGAAATCTGAGTTTAGGATGGCCGAAGACACTACACTACCCACAATCCACAGCTATCGTTTGGGACTACAGTCCCGTTGACAAACCCCGTGATTAATCTTCAAACTCTGGGATTGGATGTTGGAGTGGCAGTGCGCAAAGGTTATGCCGAGCGTCAAACTCTTTCAAATGGAACGAAACCACGGCAGGCTATTCAAAACTGGACTCGAACGCCCCCCCAGAACTACACATGGTGGCTATTGTGTTTTGCAACATGTTCTACTATGGCACGTCTCTACTGGGAATTGTAGTTTTAAAAGACGTTTTCGTTGTTCACAAAATTAGAAGTTGACATTATTAAACTGTGTGCAGCCCTGGAGGTTTAGGCGATAGGAAAAAAATTGGTGTGTACACATTTAAAACATGTAATTACTAAATGGGTGAAAATCGCTTGTATCCATAATGGGCAGCATTAATATATACCCACGTGACAGCTCATTGTTACTTTGTAATTCTACTCCACTACAATTCAGAGGTTAACCTGGTATTTTTACTCCACTACATTTATTTTAGATACTTTGCAGATTCTGATTAATGATGTGAAATATAAACAACCCTTAAAGCAGACTTTAGTTACACCTGAATAAAATTCAGGAAAGGTGATTGTCAAGTGCCAACAATCAGGAGAGATATTTGATAGTTGGTGCTTGAGAAGACTAAACATTTATCTGCAGATCTCTATAAAGTATATTCATTACTCGTTATTCTCTACTAATAGTTAATTAAAGACTGTATAATGGCTATTTTGCATATCCCTTTCAAGATTTCAAGATTTTCAAAGGTTTATTGACATATCATATACACAACTAGGGTGTAGTTATGCAATGAATGAAAAACTTGGGTCACAGGTTCCTCAACAGTGCATTACAAGACATCTATCAATATGTGTCTATACCTCCACCGTTAAACTGTCAAATTCTGCACATTTCTTGTACTATCTACATACATAAGATAGACCCTCCAGAAAAACGCGGGCTAAAATCCTTGATTATGCGATTAAACATGCGGGGTTTTATGTGGTGAAACTGCGGGAAGTTGCTAAATATGCGGGAAAAAATGATCGATTTTTTTTAAAATATTGGGCTGTCTTATTTATTCTCTCTCACACACAACCTGCCACTAACGTTAAACCCCTTTACTATTCAATTAAACACATTCAATGTTTATTTATTGTAAAAGCAATTGGGCTATTTTAATCTCACGCACACACACACACTTCTCCGCCTCATTCTGTTTTCATTTACTCGTTCGTTATCTGCAGCTTCAATCTTGTAGGCTACTCACCTCGTTTCTTGTAGCCCTCGAAAGGGTTTTGGAGGTTGATGCCTCGTGAACGTGAGTTGTTTGGCTTTCTTGTCCGCAGCAGCAGAAAGCATTTTCGAATGTTTGAATGAATCAAAGCGGGTCGTCACCGTCGATTTTCTCTTATGCTCCAACACACAGTTGCACGGGGTGCAGAATAGTTTCCCCCCACTTTTTGCCCGGTCTTTAGTAGAAATGTTCGTCGGTAAATGAGATGGATTAGATATTTTCATTTTGGTGTTTTCTCTATCGTGTGAGCTCCACACGTTCACTCTATACAGTGTTGTTTACATTCTGTGATGCGCGAGCTGATGACGTCACGTCAAGACGAGTTAACTTTTTTTTTTCTCAACTTTGTGTGGAAAAATGCGGGAATTATGCGGCCTTTTGATAAATATGCGGCCTTTTAGAAATCTGCGCCATTTTGCTGATTATGCGGTAAATTCTGCGATCGCAGAATCGCGTTTTTCTGGAGGGTCTAATAAGAGTATAATTAATGTGTATAATATCAGTTAAAATAAATGCTTCAACATAGTTAACATTGCAGGAAAGCAATATATTAGACGTTAAGTACTTTGTCAGGCTTAATATATCTATCTATAGATAGATACCTCCAAAGCTTTTTTTTTATTTAAAAGAAGACTTTAACCTAAATTATTCTTTAATGTGTTAATAAAGGTTAATTAGATTGTCTGTTTTGCACATCCTCATATTAATATCTTTGTACATCCTGCACTAAACTGTTTTATTCTCGAGATCACTTGCAGTATCTTCTTGATTTTTTATATTCTATATTTCTATCATTGACCTTCTATTTTTCCCCCTATGAGAGTATGTACTCTTAATATTTTTTTCATCAAATAACATTATTCACCAAAAATAACATTATTCAACAAAGATAATTCAATAACGTGCTTTAACCACTAGGCGGTGGACACAAGGTACACACAGCATACTAATAGTAACTTTGTATTATTAGTGTAGGACACTTATGTATTTGTATAACATCTTAAGCTGTGTAGTTGTATTTATGTTTTTACATAATTTTACAGGGTATTGCTATAATATTTCTCATATTTTACTTCTAACATTAATATCTGATTTATAAAACATCACAGACAGAAAGGTATATCCGTCATTTAATGGTATTGCAATTTTGATTCCATAGATGTGTCTCCCTTCACCCAAAACCCCTGACTATTCTTTCAACTCAGTATTTACATTCTTATATTCAAAGAAAATCAGCAATATCTTTAAAAACTACAAGTCCTTTTCTATCAGCTGTGCACCGTTATGGTGTAAATATAACTATCTACCAATTGGATCAAATATAAAATTCAGCCGAATTAAGGTTGATACTGCAAGGATACGTATTGTGTGAAAAGAAATGGAAGATGTTGTTTAATTGCTGATATATTTATGATCCACGTCACGTTTTCAGTTTTGGCGGCAGTTCTTCCTGTTTGTCTAGAAGTCTTCTCATCAGGGCTCTATAAATAAAGAACTACGGCAGTAATATGTAATGCAGCCGAACCGCGTATTACAATGCCGTTATGTGATGACTTCCAAAGAGAAAAGCAAGCACACTCGGAATAGAGAGGCGAAGTCCCTCCCCTTCCGGGAGCCTCCATGGGACCCCGGAAGCGGAAAATTATACATTGAATTCAATGGAGAGAGAAAACGTATCTTTTGATCCCGTTTGAATTGTGCCACGAATGACACATATGATGTTTGTCAATTTAAAAGAACATTTTGCAAGTCAAAAAAATTAAAATGTGTCATAAAACTGTGAAGTAACACATTTTTTTATGTTAAGCCGCTCAGTGAACTACATGTCTCTGGTCCCGCACAATACGCGTCACCAACACAAAGATGACCGTCACATTGGCACATTTCACCTCATTCTTTCAGAATGAGAATACAAGTATAAAACGAGGTGAAAATCACTACAAGTCTGGGCCCGTTGAGAGCTGTACATACACGAAAGGGGAGTTAGTCGGTTCTGTAAGAGCCAGCATGCGGGACCGGCTTTACAAGGTTTCGGTGAGTAACATGAGTGCAATGTTTAACGTTAATGTCAGTCAATAAGGAGGAGAATGAAAAAGAAGATGATGAACCACAGACCCGGCATATAATGACTGCAGTGTGCAGGGCTGTGTTAATTTATGTTACTGTTATCAATAGCATTAGTTGACTGAGAAAACCGTCAAGAAAAAAAGTTTAGCAATGTTACGAGTCGACTAGCATAATATGAACCACGGCTGTGATTGACAACCTGGACAGCCAGTCAGAAGCTAGAATGCCAACCTAGAGAGCCAATCAGAACCTAGAACGGGTGTACTGTATACGGGTGTGTATGCTGTGGATAACATTAGTGTTCACAAGAACAAGGTATACTCCCGTGTTTTGTTTTAGTTGCTCTTCAGATTGAAGCGGCCAGTTTTATATCGACTATATGTGTGATCTCCTTTTTACATCTCGTTGTGTCATTTGAGTTTATTTGCTGTGTGTAGATTCAAGGATTTTGGTTATATTGTCAATTTGTTTGGTTATCTAGGCACAGCTGTGTGTGACTCCCTCTGGTACACTGGTATGTGTTTTCCTAATGTAGAGAGCATTGATTAATTCATAAACTACACACTGAGTCTAGATCCTGACCAAATCCTTTTTTGTTGATCAAATGTTTTTCAAAAATGTAATACACATTTAAAAAAAAATACAATGTACAATCACAACCAATACAACACAAATTACAAAAACTTCAGAAAAAACAAACAATAACAACAATCAGACAAGAGGACAAAACAATGGAAAAATAAACCCTCCCACCCCCAGATCTGGACCATCCTTGTATTGCTCATTCAATCTATTATAGCATGTTAACAAACATGGTACTTACTTTATTTGTACAGATCTACATGGGAGAGGATGGCGCGATGCAGAGCGCTGTCTGTGGTTGTGCACGGGGGATGTACAAATGCAGCCACGCTGCAGCATTGGCAATATTTGCCATGTGGCAGATCAGCTCCACAGAAGTTGAGTGCCAGTGGAGGAAGCCTGGCACTTCAAAAGTAGTCCAGCCGGTGTCTCAACTCTACCAACCGCAAGAGGAGACATACAACCCACTGGCCAGAGACATCGCCACTGAGGAAGTAGACTGGTTTAGGTCTGCACTGAGGGGCGCAGCGTGGCATGGCATGGCTTTTGTCACCTGAGCCAGAGCTGCAGCCTCAACATCAGGCCATTTTCAACGTGCCGGAGCTGGTGAAGGAGCATGGGGGTCGGGGGCTTGAGGCAATTCTTGCCTCAATGCGACTGAGCAGAGACCATTAAGCTGCCATCCAGGCAGACAAATCCTCAGTGGCAGTTACACAGGCAGGGCAGGTTGACAGCCAGCAATTTTGGTGCTGTGCTGAGGTCGGGACTTTCATCCACTCCATGCGCGTCCCTCATGAAGAGGGTGCTTGGGGGGTACAATTTAGACGGAGTCATGGCTGTCAACTGGGGAGTTGTAAACGAGGTGTGTTTGGCCTTTTAAGTGTGACACATATGTAGTGATAAATGCTTCACCTGACCACTGTTCCTAAATAAAAAAAGTTTTCTGCATTGTCAGTCATTTTTTCCAAATAATTACCAATATTTCACAAATTCTTCATGTCAACTTAAGAGCACAGCTTTGTGTCAGCTTTGCTTGGTTCATCTTACTGGGGGGCAGCTACATGGATGTCGGTGCAGTCCACAATCATTTTGCAGTTGAAGGCAGAATGAATTTATTATTGACTCAGAATGAAGCACAACTTCATGTCATACAATACATTGACTTTATTTGTAATTGTGTAAAAAAATAAAGCATTTATTAGCAAGCAGGACCTGCAGGAACAGAGAACGGTGATGGATGGAGCTGGGAAGAGAGAAGAATAAAGAAAACAGATCAACTTTATTATCGGATATTAATTCAATTTCAAAACAAGTTGCCGCTCCTACAGTTTTCTAGTATGTAAAGATAATTTCACATGACCTATGCAAAATATCACACTCAATACATGTGTCTCTCTGGGGGGTGCATTGTGCCTTTGATGTATATAAATAATATACCATAACCAAATACTATTACGTACAGTGGAAATCAGGTTGCCAGAGCAGGTCAGTGTGCATGTTCCTCAGGGTCTCAGCAGTTACAGGTGAGGTAAAGACAATAAGAGAAAACGGTCAGTAACAACACTTTAAAGGAACAACACTGAATAATTATCTATTTTAATAATTTTCTCTCAGTAATCACTCAACTACTGTCTTTCCAACAAACAGCTTGACTCACCCTCACTGTCATCACAATGACACATGTCCAGAAGAATGTCATGCAAAGCTCCCTGCCTGCCTGCCTTCCTTCGACTCTCCCTGAACTGCTTCCTTAGCACCCGGTGGAGGGCGCAGTAGGCTACTCTTCAAATGTTTCACGAAATACTTACCATGATGACTACTCTTACTGTTTAACATTTTGGTGTACTTCATGTAATAAAATAATAACTTCATGGTAAGGCTACTAAAAATGACAAGGCTAAGTAATGTAATGCTAACTAACGTGCTCGCTACTCGTCGCTACTAGCTAGGTATGCACAACATGTACAGGACTGTCTCAGAAAATTAGAATATTGTGATAAAGTTCTTTATTTTCTGTAATGCAATTAAAAAAACAAAAATGTCATACATTCTGGATTCATTACAAATCAACTGAAATATTGCAAGCCTTTTATTATTTTAATATTGCTGATTATGGCATACAGCTTAAGAAAACTCAAAAATCCTATCTCAAAAAATTAGAATAGTTCCTCAGACCAAGTAAAAAAAAAAGATTTATAACAGCGACACACTATCAAACATTTGAAAATGTCCATTAATGCACTCAGTACTTGGTTGGGAATCCTTTTGCACGGATTACTGCATCAATGCGGCGTGGCATGGAGGCAATCAGCCTGTGGCATTGCTGAGGTGTTATGGATGCCCAGGATGCTTCAATAGCGGCCTTTAGCTCATTAGCATTGTTGGGTCTGGTGTCTTTCAGCTTCTTCTTCACAATACCCCACATATTCTCTATGGGGTTCAGGTCAGGGGAATTTGCAGGCCAATCGAGGACAGTAATGCCATGGTCAGTACACCAGTTACTGGTGGTTTTGGC
This sequence comes from Notothenia rossii, assembly GCF_949606895.1. Classification (NCBI taxonomy): domain Eukaryota; kingdom Metazoa; phylum Chordata; class Actinopteri; order Perciformes; family Nototheniidae; genus Notothenia; species Notothenia rossii. Next base: position 57,884,753 of record NC_136904.1, on the reverse strand, counting down.
ACTGTGGGCAGGTGCCAGATCATGCTGGAAAATGAATTCCTCATCTCCATAGAGCTTTTCAGCAGACGGAAGCATGTAGTGCTCTAAAATCTCTTGGTACACAGCTGCATTTACTCTGGGCTTGATGAAACACAGTGGACCAACACCAGCAGCTGACATGGCTCCCCAAACCATCGCTGACTGTGGGAACTTCACACTGGATTTCAAGCAACTTGGATTTTGCTCCTCTCCAGCCTTTCTTCAGACTCTGGCGCCTTGACTTCCAAATGAAATACAAAACTTGCTTTCGTCTGAAAAGAGGACTTTGGACCACTGTGCAACTGTCCAGTGCTTCTTTTCCTTAGCCCAAGTCAGACGCCTCTTCCGTTGTCTTGAGTTCAGAAGTGGCTTGACCATGGGAATACGGCTATTGTAGCCCATTTCCCGGACACGTCTGTGAACAGTGACTTTTGATACCTGGACTCCAGCTTCAGTCCACTGTCTTTGAAGCTCCCCCAAATTCTGGAAGCGACTCTTCTTCACAATGCTGTTAAGGCTGTGGTCATCTCTCTTGGTTGTGCAGCGTTTCCTGCCACATTTCCCCCTTCCAACAGACTTTTTGTGGATGTGCTTTGAAACTGCACTCTGTGAACAGCTTGCTCTTTGAGAAATTTCTTTTTGTGTCTTACCCTCCTGATGGAGGGTGTCAATGACGGTCCTCTGGACAGCAGTCAGATCAGCAGTCTTCCCCATACTTGTGATTTAGTTTACTGAACCAAGCTGAGTGTTTTTCAAGGCTCAGGAAACCCTTGCAGGTGTTTCGAGTTAATTAGACGAGTCAAGTGATTCGTTGAACACCCTACTAGTATACTTTTTCATGATATTCTAATATTTAGAGATAGGATATTTGAGTTTTCTTAAGCTGTATGCCATAATCAGCAATATTAAAATAATAAAAGGCTTGCAATATTTCAGTTGATTTGTAATGAATCCAGAATGTATGACATTTTAGTTTTTTTAATTGCATTACAGAAAATAAAGAACTTTATCACAATATTCTAATTTTCTGAGACAGTCCTGTATATTACCTATGATATTACCTGATATGTCTGATCCAGCGACTCCTGGTCCTTTCATAAGACGGGAAGCGATAGAACGAGCAAGTGGTATGATCACTTTTGTGATTACAACATGGTACAAAAGCACACAGGCATCTTGTAAAAGTGAATTTATTGGAACAATCTCTTATATTTATTGTAGGGAATAAATCAGTTATGAAATCTTCTTTTTCGCTTTAATTACGAGTCGCAACCACTTGGAGCATTATCGCCTGTGACATCACATGCGCGACCCAGAATGGGATTTGGGATTTGTAGTCTTTGTAGTCGCATATTTTTCATAGTCTTATATTTCAACAGTTTTACGACAAAATGTGACTTTTTTGACATGGAAATGATTGTTTAAGATTGACAAACATCATATGTGTAGTTCGTGGCACAATTCAAACGGGATCAAAAGATACGTTTTCTCTCTCCATTGAATTCAATGTATAATTTTTCGCTTCCGGGGTCCCATGGACCGGAAGTAGATGGGCGTGACTTCGCCTCTCTATAAAGTGTTTTTTTCGCATTAACACCATATCCCAACATGCATTGCGGCTAAACAACCCAATCACAGAGCTTCTAGCTGAGGATCTTGGGTAGTCAGTTCAGTGGGTTTGTGTTGTGCATCGCGATGATGCTCGAAATGTCCCTTAGAGGCCTACGTCTGTTTCCGGTGACTTTATTTTGAAATTCAGTTCCTGAGAAACGGCTAAAAAGCCCGAGATTATAGAATCAAACGAATAAATAAAAACAAGGATAATTGTTTGTTATTATTGAGTAAATAACAGTGAGTTATTCAGAAAATAATAAGAAATTAGAAGAAAAATATTTTAAAAAATCCAGATTTCATAATTCTGAGGCTCCGAGCCCCATTTCTTTTACTCACAGACAGCAAAAAAAGTCAGACATTATACAATTTAAAATAAAAACAATAATTGTGGCTTGACATTGAGTAAGAACCGGTAAGAACATGTTTTTATGAACCACACAGCTTCCGGTCTACCAAGACCCGACGGACAAAACGTGGCGCATCAGATCTCAATGGGAATGGCTAGCGTATCTATTGCACGCATTTCCAATGTGTAAAGTCGTGTCATTTGTACGCAAACTGAAGAGAGTGGGTTGAAATAACAGGAGGGTTTAGCTAGCGCCTCACAGCAATCTTTAAAGGTCGTTTTCTCAAAATGAGTTTTTTCTCATACTCTGAGTTCAAAATGTCCACTTCAGTCGCACGTACATACACCAAACCTTCCAGTTATATTCCTATCATTATTATGAAGGCTTTTACAGAAGGGTTTGTTCATATCATTCATTTTATACCTAAACACATGGTGAAAATTGATATTTTAGGGCTGTTGACAGTATTTTCTGATTTATGGAGTGATATAAAGAGATATCCAAAATCACTTCTGTAAAAGCCTTAGATCAGAGGTGCCCAGTACGTCGACCGCGGTCGACCGCGGGGGCAATGTTGGTAGATCGCGAGTCATTCATAATAAAAAAAAATCCAGCTTGGCCTCCCTGCCACTTAATTCAGCAGTTTACTTGATTGACAGAAAAAGCGACCTATCGCTTTCCAGTCTGTTAACCCAGAATGCAAAGCGATAAAAAATCAGTCAAGTGCCGGGAAAACTCAAATTAAGTTAAAGAGACAAACAACAAAATGAGTGCGGGACTGAGCAAAAAGCTAAAGACATACCACTTCCACACAGAATGGGAGGAAGAATATTTGTTTGTGATGTCACATTCAAAGGTTATTTGCCTTATTTGTAAAGCAAGCGTTGCTCTGCCAAAGAAAGGTAACGTGGAGAGGCATTATCGGAGTGTTCACAATGACAGCGACTTCCCTCCGAGTAGCGAGTTGAGAAAGAGAAAGGTCATGTATTATTGCTACACAAACATTATCTTGCAGTCTTAGTGTCGCCAACTCGTTTCTAACATGCCAAAAGACAAACAAATGCGTCTATGGTCAGTGTATTTTTGATCTTTCCAATCGAGACGAGATCTCTCTCCCCCGTCTGTGTGCGAGGGGGCGGGGCAGTTTACACACACTCGGCTGCTACATGCAGAAACACAAGGCGGGGATGGCGGAGAGAAGCGCTCCAAGGTGTGGTTAAATGTTACCCGTCTCGATGTGGACAATGCTCCTTGCCAAGAGTGTTTAGCATTTAAGGGCGGTAACACGAGCAATTTGTCTAAACATTTAGCAAAAGTGCACCACATTCAGACGGAGGAATGCACCGGGTTCGACTGTCTTTCTAGTAGCTCTGTAGCCCCATCCACGAGTAACGTTTCCACGTCAGGTGTTATGTATGCTAGCAGCAACACACATAGTTAACTACATTATATACAAACATGGGTTAATGATTAGGTAAATGAGTTATTTATTTTGTTAAAGTTTCAGCTATTCTGTTTACAGTTCTGTCATCAGATTATCTAATATGATTTGTTAAAACATTGTTGTTTCTTTTGATGTGAAATGTTATTTATTTAATTTAAATAAAAAGCAATTTTAATTTTGTTCACAATTTGTTAAGTTAATTTAATAATACATGTATTTTGAATCAAGTATTCATCTTTATTGTCTTCATTGTTAGTTTCTACATGCCTAAAACAACCTCAAGCTAAATCTAAAAGTTGATGGCTAAATAAGAGCGTTTGAGAAATTGTGCAAGGCATACAGTAATAGTCTGAATAGTCAATGAATCGTTTCATTAATCGATATATTCGTCGATTATCAAATTAGTCGTTTGTTGCAGCCTTATTGTAGTTATCCCATGTATAAATAAAACGTGTTATTCAGCAACCCTTGCAATTTGGGATTTTATTTTTGATTGGTAGACCTCGGTGAGCTGGTCATTTCAAAAGTAGCTCACCAGCCAAAAAAGTGTGGGCACCCCTGCCTTAGATACTAATATGACTACAAAATGAAACAATAATTTTGAGCCTGGCTTTATCCAAAGTTCAGATTTCGGCTCCTGAAATGTGTTAAAATATGCGCATATTTCATGAGATATATTTAAACATGCTATTTCAGAAAACTTGTCATACAAAAAACAATTGCCCTATTGTAAGTAATTAAATGGAGAAATATCTAGCTGATATATTTAAGTTAAAAAAAGTACCCTATTCATCTGGTTTCGCCTTAAATTGTGGACAATGCTTTTGTGTTTTTCCCATAGGTTTTTCTCTTTCGATTCTGAGAGACACCTTTCTTTTTCCAGAGGTTTTGATAGGCTAAAACATCGCAGCAATGCATGTCAGAATATGGTGTTTATCCGATATGATATCGGAAAAACATTTTATTCCGAGTGTTCTTGCTTTTCTCTTTGGAAGTCATCACATAACGGTTCGGCTGCATTAAATATTACATATCTGCCGTAGATATTTATTTATAGAGCCCTGATCAGAAGACCTTTTGACAAACTGTAAGAAATGCCGCCAAAACTGAATACGTGACGTGGATCATAAATATATTAGCAATTAAACAACATCTTCCATTTATTTTCACACAATACGTCTCCTTGCAGTATCAACACTAATTCAGCTGACTTTTATAATTGATCCAATTGGTATATAGGTTATATTTACACAATAATGGTGCACAGCTGATAGAAAGAGATTTTTTTTGTAGTTTTAAAGATATTATTTACTACCTTTCCAACTCCTCATGCTGTTGACTGTTACAGGTTCATGGTACAATGCATAAGCTTCAAATCGAGAGACTGAAACTGTATTTTCCTTTACCGTTCTGTTTTAATTTCACAATAAAGTTAATAGTCATATTATGTTTGATATTATTATGTTTTATAAACTACACCACTGGTTTTTTAACCCGCGCCTCCTAGTGGTTAAAGCACGTCATTTAATTTTGTTGTTGAATAAGTTTTATTTGATGAAAACATTTAAATATTAAGAGTAGCCTACATATAAAATTGAAAATATCAAGAAGATACTGTATTGATCTCTACAATAGAACAGTTTAGTGCAGGACGTCCAAAGATAATAACAGGAGGATGTGCAAAAGAGACAAACTAATGCTAAGGCTTTATTTAAACATTAAAGTTTACTTTAAGTTAAGGTCTTCTTTTGAATAAGAAAAACAAAATCGGGGTTATCCACAGATAAATATGAAGTCTGACAACGTACTTAATGTCCAATATATTGCATGGTTTATTTTGGCACTTGACAATCACCTTCCGTGAAGTAAAAATTCTAGGTTAACTTCTGAATTGTAGTGGAGTAGAACAAAGTAGTATGCTGCTGTAACAAAAAGAGTTCCCAACTTGGGATCAATAAAGTATATATTATCTTATCTTATCTTAAGATGATCGATGGCTACTGCCATATTTGTAAAATTTGACCCGTCCAATTCCAGTTTTGGAAAGGCTGCCGTGGTTCTATATCGTATAAGGCTTCGCCCTCTAAGGCTATCGCTATTGGGTAATCCCTCCTGCACGTGTGCAGCACTGACAGATTTAATCCACGCCCACCTATGACGTGGGCCCCACCTCCGGGCTCACTTCCGTATAAATAGGAAGTAGGCCCTACTATCTACTCCCACTTTTCTTCAGCACTCCGTTGCAGAAGCATTGTCAGGCAAAAACAGTTCTGTTAAGAGCTACTTACCGTAACACAAGCATTCCTCCTAAAAAGCTTCTGTTTTCCGGTAAAATGGAGACTGGACAGGAAAGTCAAGGCTGTGTCAGGGATTGCCTCGTATGCGGAACGGGCTACATTATGAGTTTTGACAGGCACTCACAGTGTGAGTCCTGCCTGGGATTAGAGCATGCGAACGCTGCTCTCAATCCCGGGGTGTCTTGCTCGCATTGTGCCCGTCTCCCGCTGGCCCTCAGACAGCAGAGAGCGGACGCTCTCGCTGCTGCGGCCGCCGAGGACGATTGGCACGTCCAGGAGGAGTACTCCGGGGACAAAGCCCTTGATTTCCTGGATCCGAGTGGAGGGCACGAGTCGGACGACTACGTCCCCTCCATTCAGGGATCACCGGGTGATTCCCCCATCATCTCTCCCCTCCGGACGGAGGAGACAGGTATGGGGCCCGGTGCAGGGCCGGTGTACGTCCCAGTGATCCCTATCTCCGGCGCCACGGCGTTGCCATCGATCGGTGGGATCCTCCTAGAACTTCCGGAGATTATATCTAAGGCGGCCGCCTGGAGAAATCTCCCTGTTCCCCTAGCTCAGGAGAGCTCACCGCCGGATGATATGTCCGGGGTGTTCTCCCGGGTGCACAGGGTTAGGACTGACCCGATCTGGCCACGCTTCCCGGCCATATGGAAGTACCAGGAGGGGGCAGCGAGGGACCCTGGAGCAATGAAAGCTCCGATAGGGACATACGTGCCCCTCACGAGAGTGGAGGGATTCACGGACGTGAATTTCCCGACCGTGCCTCCTCTAGAGCCGAACCTCACGGCATTCTTTGGGGCTAGGCAGGCCAACACGGTTTCCGGACGGCAACCCATGTTGGCTGCCGCCAAAGATCGGTTTGTCGCCCGACAGACTGACCGCATGCATCAGTGTGCGTTCCAGGCGTCGGCGGCGGCAAACAATATAGCGTTGCTGTCAAATTCCATGGTGGAAATGTCAGAGCAGTCTAAAACCATGTCCTCAGTGGAGGCTGAGGAGATAGGTAAGGCGGCTAGTACTGCACTTACCCTGTGCGCAGCAGTCCCAGTCTCGCAGGCGCGGATTGCGACATGGGCGACACAGGTTCAACGGTACCTCTGGCTACAGCAGGGGAATATACCGGAGGGTGCAGGAAAGGAGCTGCTGGAGGCGCCAGTCAGTCCGGACGGACTGTTTGGGCCACAGTTCCACACCATGGTGGAGTCTATGAAATCTGCCGCGGAGCAGGCAGAAGACATAAGGCGTCACGCTAGCTGGCTTCAGGACAAACGTCCTCAGCAACAGCAGCGACAGCAACGACAGCACCCGCAGCCCCCGCAACAGTCTCAGCGAGGGCAGCGCGGGCAACGGCGAGAACAGCAACGGCGTCAGAATCGCCCTTCGGCAGCTGCAGGGGCTCCGTCCCAGGTCTCCGCTCCTCCGCCACAGAGACAGGATCTGCAGGCGTCGAGTCGGAGGGGAAAAAGGAACCCCCGCTCCTGGTCTGCTCCTCCGAGGGAACCTCAGAGGAAACAGAACCAAAGATGACTCTTTGGGGGGGTTATGTGGGAAGAGAGAATTTTGAATAAAAACGATTCAAATCTCAACAGTGTGTCTGTAGCAACTGTGTCTCACATGTCCCCCACACTAGTCAGGCCGGCTGCCATTAATCTATTGGTTAAAAGGCAGCGGGACTTGTTGCATATTCCATCTGTTTTTTCCTTTTCGGGTAAAAGACAGAAGGACTCGCCGTTTGAGCCAGCTGTTTCTAATCTGTCGGTTAGAAAACAGCAAGGCTCGCTGTATAAGCCTGCGGTATTTAACCAGTCGGTTATAAGACAACAGGGCTTGACATTTAAACCGGCTACTTCTATCCTTTCGGGTAACAAGCAGCGCAGTTTTTTCTCTGTTCCAGTTGTGCCTACACACAGTCGTATTAAGCCTAGCGCGGCTATTACGCACGAGGTGAATAGCACTGCACACACCTCCACGAGTTGGAGCATAAACCCGCCTCAGGGTCCTGTTGATGAGTCTTCTCCTAAACAGAGACAGGTTGAGAGCCGGTATGTGATGCAGCGTGTGGAGACCCCTTCAAAGCCCTTTAGGGCGGGGCCCCCCTTGGGTTGCTTCACGGGCAACGGCGGCAAGGGCTCTGGCATGGCTTGTCACCATGACTACCACAACACAACAAAAACAGGTACGCCCGCTCTCAGAGCGGAGGCGGCTATGTTTAATGGACGGATGGATGAGCAGGCTGATCAGCAGAGGGTACTCTCTGCAATTTGCCTTACCCCCCCCCCGCAGTTCGAGGGGATTCAGGAAACGCTCCTGTCATCCCAAGAACAGTGTCTTGCGCTCCAGTCAGAGCTGCGGAAACTCCTGTTAAAGAAAGCAATTTCCAGGGTTCCTCAGGGGAAAGAAAATCGGGGGTTTTTCTCCCGTTATTTTCTTATCCCGAAAAAGACCGGGGGGATGAGACCCATCCTAGATCTGTCAGCATTCAACAGGGTGATAATGAAAAGACCGTTTCATATGCTGACAATCAAACAGGTAATGGAGTGTGTTCACCAGGGAGATTGGTGCACCTCCATAGACCTGAAGGATGCTTACTTCCACATAACCATCATCCCAAAACACAGGAAATTCCTGCGTTTTTCATTCCAGGGAATAGCGTACCAGTTCAATCGACTACCGTTCGGATATTCTCTGGCTCCACGCACTTTTTCAAAGTGTGTAGAGACGGCGCTGGAGCCGCTACGCAGAAGAGGGATGAGAGTGTTATTTTATCTGGACGACCTGCTATTGCTGGCCCGCTCCAGAGAGGAAGCTGCTTTACAGACGGTACAACTTGTATCTCACCTGTCAAGCCTGGGTTTCATAATCAATTGGGAGAAGAGCTGTCCTCTTCCCTCCCAGGTTATCATATATCTGGGGGTGGAATTCAACTCAGCCCGCATGAGAGCACGACTCTCACAGCGGAGAGTGGAGGATCTGACAGCTCTCCTCGGGCGCGTCACACCCGGCAGGGTGGTGACAGCCCTCTCCGTGATGCAGCTGTTGGGCATGATGTCAGCTGGTCACGTGGTGATCCCCCTGGGTCTCCTTTACATGAGGAGACTTCAGAGATGGTTTATTCGCCTGCGCATCGACCCCGTGCGTCAGAAGAGACGCATGGTGTACATTCCTCTGTCCGTAGGTTTAGATCTGACCTACTGGAAAAATCCCCACGTCCTGTCAGTGGGGGTTCCCCTCGGCAGAGTGACGTCACACACCTCGGTGTTCACAGACGCATCGCTCTCAGGGTGGGGAGGAACATGCATGTCGCAGGCAGTGGGGGGACAGTGGCCGCCTCACATGTCCCTTCATATAAACGCGCTGGAATTACTCGCCATATGGAAAGTAATCCGGCACTTCGCCCCGTTGCTGTGGAATCATCATGTGTTGATTCGAACGGACAACAAGGCAGCAGCAGCATACATAAATCGTCAGGGAGGTGTACGATCAGCGCAGCTGCTGGACACAGCCAGGAGGCTGTTGTGCTGGGCGCGCACACACGTACTCTCTGTCAGAGCAGTATATATTCCCGGCGAGCTGAACAGAGGGGCAGACCTCATGTCCAGAGGAGGTCCTCGACAAGGGGACTAGAGCCTCCACCCCGAGCTGGTCTCCCAGGTATGGAGCAGGTTCGGAAGAGCGGAGGTAGATCTGTTCGCTGCACGCGGGAACGCGCAATGTGCTCTCTGGTTCTCCCTGAGAAGGCAGGATCACCCCCCTCTGGGGGTGGACGCGTTCGCACACAGACCTTGGCCCAAGGTGTTACTGTACGCTTTCCCACCAGTCCCTCTGATCCCTCGGTTCCTGGAACGAGTGCAGGAGGAGCGGCTGATAGCGGTCTTAATAGCCCCGGAGCGCACGGGAGCGTCCTGGTTCCCCTGCATACAGCGGATGCTGTCAGGGAGACCGTGGGAAATTCCGTGGCGGGGGGATGCTCTCTCCCAGGTGGAGGGAGCGATCCACAGTCACCCAATGTTAGGCCAACGTTTGTGGGCATGGCCCCTGAGCGGGAACACTTAGAGAGGCTTGGCCTCTCTCAAGATGTTGTGAGTACTATTCAGGGGTCTAGGGCCGCGTCCACCAGGGCGTCTTACACAGCCAAATGGACAGCGTTCCAGCGTTGGTGTGTAGGGAAAGGCTTGGACCCCGTTACGTGTCCCCTGCCTCACGTGCTGTCATTCCTCCAGCTGTTGCTGGACAGGAATTTGGCTTATAGCACGATAAAAACATATGCCGCTGCCATTTCTTCATGCCACGTAGGTTTTGAGATCAGCATGGTGTTCAGTCACCCTCTGACAAAACGTTTTCTACGAGGAGTACAGAGACTCAGACCGGTGTCACGCGCTTTAGCGCCTCAATGGGATTTGGCTTTAGTGCTGCGCGCACTGGGTAAAGCTCCTTTTGAACCATTAGATAGGTTCCCCTGAAGTTTTTGTCAGTCAAAGTAGCTCTGCTCTTAGCTCTGACATCAGCTAAAAGGGTGAGTGACTTGTCTGCTCTCTCGGTGGCTCCGTCGTGTCTCCAGATCCAAGGAGATGGCAGCTCAGCTGTATTACGCCCGAACCCGGCGTTTATGCCAAAGGTGATAACAAGCTCTTTTAGATCAAGAGTGATAACCTTGAAGGGCTTCTTTCCCCCTCCTCACATATCGGAGGAAGAAGCCACTTTTCATCTCCTCTGTCCCGTGCGCGCGCTGGCAGGCTATATTGCACGCACGGCTGCTTTACGCAAATCCCAGCGTCTGTTTGTACATTATAGAGAGCGCTCATTAGGGCAGCCTCTATCTACACAGCGCCTGTCACACTGGCTATGTGAGGCGGTGTCACAGGCGTATGTCTCCTCTGGGTTGGATCCCCCGGAGAACATTAAAGCGCACAGCACCAGGGGAGTTTCAACCTCTACGGCGTTGCACGGAGGAATGACAGTGGAAGACATTTGCACGGCTGCATCTTGGTCTTCACCCTGTTCTTTTATTCGTTTTTATTTGAGGGATGTCTCCCATTCCTCTCTGACACATTCAGTGCTGAATAGCCTGTCAGAATGAGTAATGTCGGGGTTTTTTAATTGCGTGCCCTCTCTCCGGCCGGTAGGCACTTAGAGAGCTGCCCTTTTTCCCCCTCTCTTGATCGTTTTATTTAAAGGAGACTCGGTTTCTATCTCTTATGAACGATAGGTAGCATAAGTAAGCCTACCCTCGTTCCCTTATGGAGAATATTCATTTTTTAAATGATATATTCCCTGGGAATGTGATGCTCCATTTTACGCAGGACGAAATGGACATGGGTTATTAACTGAGTAGGTGTGTTTTGTGCTTCTGGTAACGGACGGAACCAGTGGGGCGTAGACTACATCCTGCTTCGCCCTTAACCCAATAGCGATAGCCTTAGAGGGCGAAGCCTTATACGATATAGAACTGGGGTTACGTAATGTAACCCAGCTTCTATGAGTATAGGCGCAGCCCTCTAAGGGTCGGGCCCCACTGGCTCCGCGAATAGCTGAAGAAAAGCTGTTTGTGTGGGAGTAGATAGTAGGGCCTACTTCCTATTTATACGGAAGTGAGCCCGGAGGTGGGGCCCACGTCATAGGTGGGCGTGGATTAAATCTGTCAGTGCTGCACACGTGCAGGAGGGATCACCCAATAGCGATAGCCTTAGAGGGCTGCGCCTATACTCATAGAAGCTGGGTTACATTACGTAACCCCAGTTCCATTCCATTTCAAAGAGCTGTTGACGCTCAGCGTAACGTTGTCGCACTGCCACTCCAACATCCAATCACAGGGCTTGATGACTAATCACGGGGTTTGTAAAGCAAGGCGGATGTTGTAGTCCCAAACGATAGCTGGGGATTCTGGGTAGTGTACTGTCTTCACTCCTAAAAAACTATTTGTTTCTCTGAATCGAAGGTTAAAAACACAAAAGCATTGTGCAATTAACAAGGATAAACTGATGTTTTTTAGTGGATGAGTAATGCAGATATCACTGTGTAATCATTTGACAGTGAGGGGAATATATCCTGTTCTGTCCTCGATGTGTGTTTTTGGTGTACATCTGTCATGTATGTGTTTCTTGGCTGTGTGTTGGCACCACCTTGTGGTGGTTGGTTGACACTGCTGCTTGCTAGTGGTTTATTCGATTCCTGTTGCTAGGAGAACAAACTTGTTTGTTTCCGAGTGTGCTCCGCGTGTAGCTTGGGTTGTTTTCATGAACGGACGTCTGCTCTCCATGGGCTGTGCTTCGTATTTCCCACTGGTTCACACATCGTCTGTGAGTGTTATTGTCCGACAGGCTGTGGCTTAATGGGAATATGTTGTATGTAAAATGTTTATGTTTTTAGGACTGCAGTGAGTATTCCTTGCGGCTAAGCTACTAGCGGCTAGGCTGATTAGCTTCCTCCGGTTTGTATCCCGGTAAATAGTTACTGATCGTAAAGAACCAGGTGATTTGCTGCCGTAATTTCTCGTTTGGAATATGAGGAAATGAACTGCGGTATGTTTCTCCCAGCTTACAAGCAGTTTGATTGGCTAGCGCTTGTACTGTCAGATTTGCATAAACAGGATTTGATTGATTGTCGCTTCCACCTCAGCTTCAAAAGTTGAACATTGCTCAACTTTTCTATCCTGGAAATCCTGGAAATCTTCGCTTTGCTTCCCCACAATGCAGTTCGGCGAAAAGTGAGGCAACGTGACGTCACCCCATTCAAAGTGAATGGGCAGATTTTTAACGCTGCTGTGTAGACGGGCCGTCATAGTGAAAAGACGGCATTACAGCCAGCTCCGGGGACGGAGACAGGCTTCCTACGGAGCGACACCAAGAGCTAAGTGGCTAACTCAGTGCATATGTACAGCCTTCACGCCAGCTTATCTCTTCATCCACGTCATTAAATTCACAACCCAGCCATTATGGAAGAAAATGACAACATGGATAAAATAAGTGTAAATGCACAGTCTGTACACACACGTGCGTCGCGCTCATCATCCAGCTCAAAGGCTAATTTAGCACTGGCTATGGCTATGGCTGAAGCAGCACAGGCTAGAACATCACACTAAGTGGGAAATTGAGCTAAAAGTTGAGCAAGCACGCATTCAAGCTACTCTTGATGCATTAAAGGAAGAAAAGGAGAAAGATGCTGCCATAGCTGAAGTAAAAATGTTGCAGGCTGGTTTACTAGAGCTTGATGTTGAAGAGGCCAGCAGAGGCTCTAACCCAGTGTCTCAACACTTTATGTACGAGCGCACCGCTGCTTATGTGAAAGAGCAAACCAACATGTGCATTGGTGGATCGCCTAGCAAAATTTGTGACATTGTTGCGCCCATAGGCCCACACCTAAATGAACCACCACAACATAGTAAAGGAGAGGATGTTAAGCCTACACAGTCCTACTCACTTAAAGGCCTTGCTCAAACACAAGTTGCTGTTTCTACCCAAACTACCCCTCACCACACATTAAAGGCTCCTCGACCTGGTACACCAGCATCGCTGTGGACTCTCAATAAGCTCCATTGTCTGCTTATCAGCCTAACCAAGGTACGCCCTATGAAGCCAGTTACCACAACCCTCAAACCACTAACGATCTGGCCCGCAGTAACTTAGTGACATCAGGCCTCACAACATTCGACGATCAACCAATGAATTATTGGGCTTGGAAAACGTCCTTCCTAAGTGCTATTGCTGGTCTGGATCTGTCTGTTGGAGAAGAACTTGACCTGCTCTGCAAATATCTGGGAAAAGAGTCATCAGATCAGGTGAGGAGAATCAAGGCCGTCAACATCAGACAACCCTGACGCTGAACTAATGATGGCCTTGGAGAGGCTTGAGCAAATATACGGCTCACCTGAGGTTATTGAACAGGCTCTCTTTGACAAGCTGGAAAGCTTCCCATTACTGACCAACAAATACCCAAAACGACTCAGAGAGTTAGCAGACCTCCCAGCTAGAAATGTTTGGTTCTAAAAACATTCTGAGAATGTTACAGTCATTGTTCTAGGAAGGTTTTCAGCGGGAAATTTTTGTTTGGTTCCCAGAACGTTCTTCTGAAAGGTAGGATAACGTTCTCTAAAAACATTCTTAAAATGTTTGGTGATAACATTATGCCCTCCTATTCTTAAAACGTTTTTAGCGGGAAGTTTTTGTCTGGTTCCCAGAACGTTCTTCTGAAAGGTAGGATAATGTTCTCTAAAAACATTCTTAAAATGTTTTTGAAAACATTGTTAGAACATTATGCCCTACTGTTCTTAAAACATTTTCAGCTGCAAGTTAGATTTTTTATGTTGCCAGAATGTTATTATTTTAGAGAAGGATAACATGGTTTATGTTAAAAAAATTATGCAAATGTTCTATGGTAACAATTTACTAAAATATGTTTACATTATTTGAACATAAAGACATAATATTCCTGTAATTGTTCAACTCAAAATTCCTGGGTAAGTGGGCTGACCACTGTGGTCATTAGGATGATTGTGATAGTTTACTTAACTATTGGAATTTGACTATTAACACATGTAAAAGGATGACACGGAATCAGCTGGTGAAAGTAACATTTGTTTATTAGAAAAGGGGAGCTGGGAGTGAAGGTTGGTTATGGCGGCAGTGGGAAACAGTTGTTCCAGTGTGGATAGAGAGGCCTGGCTGGTCTTGGGAGTGTGGAAGGCCTTGGATTCCTCCTGGGAGAGACACAAAATTCAGTGTGAGGCAAAAGCAGGCAAAGTTGTCAAAGAATATGCTGGTAAAAAGCTAGAGCGGCACGCAACAAACCGTTCACGGTAACAATCCGGCAGGGAATGAGTGCAGGCTGCAGGCTTTCATAGTATGGCTGACGAACAGGTTGCAGGTGTGGTTGATTGGAGATTGCTCCCAGCCGTGTAGAGCATACCAGCAGGCAGAGAGAGAGACACACAGTAGAAAGAAACACATACAAACACTAACAGGGGTTTCAGGGACGGGCAGTGATAGTCGGTCTGTCTTTGGTTTTCTAAGTGTTATTCGATCCATATGACAATAGAGATACGTATGTGCATAAACAACAAAAACACTGGGGTATAATGTTCGAACAATGTTACCACCAAACATTTTAAGAATGATTTTAGAGAACGTTATCCTACCTTTCAGAAGTACATTCTAGGAACCAAAATAAAACTTTGCGATGAAACCATTCCTAGAACAATGAATGGTAACATTCTCAGAATGTTTTTAGAACCAACAATGTCTAGCTGGGAACTCAGACATGCCTACACAAACATGCAATATCATGAATTAAGTGCTTGTTTTTTTCTAAAAAGGAAAATGTGGTGACATCAGATTTCTTTTAAACATCCTTTTCAAACAAATGCAAAAACTTTGTTTTTTAAAGCGTACTACAAATAAATCTGAGGTTGACCATGACCCTGTTAATATTTAGCATCACAGGAACATTTTATAAAAAAAATAATAACCTCCTGAAAACATTATCCGAATGTTGCTTCCAAAATGTTCTTCTTTGGTTATCATGTAACATTGAGTGAATGTTCTATAAAAGAACATCTTTAATGTGTTACCCCAACAACGTCCAAAACACATCCTTAGAATGTTGGAGGCAAAACATTCCACCTTTGTTGACTTATCACATTAAAGGAACATTTTATCAAACACTTTCTCTCATCTCAGGCCTCAATAACATCCTGAAAACATTTTCAGAATGTTGCTTGGAGAATGTTCTTTATTTGTTATCATGTAACATTGAGGGAACGTTTTATATAGAACATCTTTAATGTGTTACCCAACAACGTCCAAAACACGTCCTTAGAATGTTGCAGGCAAAACGTTCCACCTTTGTTAACATATCACATGAAAGGCATCAATAACATCCTCAAAACATCCTCTGAATGTTGCAGTTAAAACGTTATGTCTTAGTTAACCTTAAACCTTATAGGAACATTATTTGAACAAATAAACATCCTAAAAAGGTTCTTTGAACATCAGATTAAAACGTTTCTTTAAAACCTTGTTAGAACCAATAGGCAACGTTAGCCAAAGTTGTGAGAATGTTCCCCGCTAGCTGGGATGTATTTATTATAAACGTTAGTCCTTAACATCTATCACTGTGTATATCACCATTCAAACATATTTTAAAAGTTGAACAAACCCCACACAGCTCTGTGAAATGTTGACTTTATTTAATCATTTCAGTAAAAACTAACGTTCATATTTTTCTTTTTGATTATCATACTGATGAACGTTCAAAACAAAGCACTTTGGCAACTTACCACATACGTTTTAAATGCTTAATAAGCACCATAAGTTTCATGATATAATTTCTCCGTCATAATCGGTTGTTTCCGTGAACGGCCGGCTGTTGTGTGATGGCAAATGCTGCGGCTGCAAGGCCTTGTGGGGCAGCACTTTCTCCTCTCCTTTCGGTAAGGGAGGTTCAGTGGTTCCTAAGCTAAAGGAGGTTATAAAGGAAGTTTGAACGGCACTTATTATTAAGATGTATGCGCTCATACATCTTAAGAAAGTTATCACCAAAAATTTCCAGAATGTTTTTAAATAACATTATCCTACTTTTCAGAAGAACATTCTGGGAACCAAACTAAAACTTCCCGCTGAAAACGTTTTAAGAATAGTAGGGCATAATGTTCTAACAATGTTATCAACCACATCTTAAGAAGGTTATCAAAAACATCTTAAGAAGGTCATCAAAAACATTTCAAGAAGGTTATCACCAAGCATTTCAAGAATGTTTTTAAAGAACGTTATCCTACCTTTCAGAAGAACATTCTGGGAATCAAAATAAAACGCCCCGCTGAAAACGTTTTAAGAACTGTAGGGCACAATGTTCTAATAATGTTATCAAAAACATCTTAAGAAGATTATCACCAAACATTTCAAGAATGTTTTTAAAGAATGTTATCCTACCATTCAGAAAAATATTTTGGGAACCAAAATAAAGCGTCCCGCTGAAAACATTCCTAGAACAACCAATGGTAACAAACATTTCTAGCTGGGAACTCACACATGCCACCGCAAACATGCGATATCTGCTCACAGCTTATCATGAATTACGTGCTTGTTTGTTTTTTTCAAAAGGAAAATATGGTGGCATCAGATTTGTTTTAAAACATCCTTTTCAAACAAATGCAACAAGTTTTGTTTTTTAAAGCGCTCTAGAAATATATCTGACGTTGACCATGACCGTGTTAATATTTGCCATAACAGCAACGTTTTATAAAAAAAGAATAACATCCTGAAAACATTTTCAGAATGTTTCTTGGAGAATGTTCTTCAATTGTTATCATGTAATATTGAGGGAACGTTTTATAAAGAACATCTTTAATGTGTTACCCAACAACGCCCAAAACACATCCTTAGAATATTGCAGGCAAAACGTTCCACCTTTGTTAACGTATCACATTAAAGGAACATTTTATAAAACACTTTCTGTCACCTCAGTCCTCAATAACATCCTGAAAACATTTTCAGAATGTTTCTTGGAGAATGTTCTTCATTTGTTATCATGTAACATTGAGGGAACATTTTATACAACCCTTTTTCTCATCTCAGGCCTCAATAACATCCTGAAAACAATTTCAGAATGTTTCTTTGAAAATGTTCTTCATTTGTTATCATGTAACATTGAGGGAACGTTTTATAAAGAACATCTTTAATGTGATACCCAACAATGTCCAAAACACATCCTTAGAATGTTGCAGGCAAAACGTTCCACTTTTGTTAACATATCACATTAAAGGAACGTTTTATAAAAAAAAATTCTGTCATCTCAGGCCTTAATAGCATCCTCAAAACATCCTCTGAATTTTGCAGTTAAAACGTTATGTCTTAGTTAACCTTAAACCTTATAGGAACATTATTTGAACAAATAAACATCCTAAAAAGGTTATTTGAACATCAGATTAAAACGTTTCTTTAAAACCTTGTTAGAACCAATAGGTAACGTTAGCCAAAGTTGTGAGAACGTTCCCCGCTAGCTGGGCTGTTGCTAGAGCTTGAGGCTGCTAAGAGAGATGGCTCCCTCCCAGGTCTGTCATATTTGGATACTTCCAGAGGGGTTAAGCCCATCATCGGAAAACTCCCATACAACATCCAAGAAACAAACGTGATCATCATGTCAGTTTCCCACCTTTCTCTGTCTTTGCAGATTTTGTTCGTACAGAGGCAAAAACTAGTTATGTTCCCAGCTTCAACCTCTCCATGACAGTTCCTATGGAGAAAAAGAGTACGTGGGAGAAATCCACGAAGATGCCTGTATCTGTTCACAAGACACAAGTGTCGTCTACTGACAGATATGAAAGCAGACCCAAACAACCATTGTCCTCTACATAAGAAACCACACCCTCTGAAGAAATGCAGAAGCTTTAGAGAAAAGAGTCTAGAGGAACGCAAACAGCGCTAAAAGGAACATCCCTTCTACTTCCGGTGCTGCTCCTCTACTGGTTATCTCGCCAGAAACTGCACGGCTGAGGTGAAATGTATAGAATGTGGGAGCACGGGTCACATGTCAGCACTACTCCCAGCCCTCTCCTCCCTCTTCAGAGCACGGCGGGGAGGAAGACAAAAGCAGACCATCAGGTCACATCAAGGTGCACACAAGTGTGTGGTGAAGGTGTTAGCGCACGAGCATGCTCAAAAATATGCCTTATAAGTGTGTATCCAGCTGGTTGCTCGGAAGAGGCCAAGAAAATGTATGCAATACTGGACGAGCAGAGTAATCGTTCCTTGGCATGCTCTCAGTTCTTCAACATTTTCAAAATCACAGGGTCTTCCTTCCCTTACACACCGGAAACATGCGCTGGACTAACTCAGACAACAGGGAGAAGAGCTAGTGGGTTCACAGTGGAATCAGCAGACTTTCCTTTGCCTACACTTTTAGAGTGCAACCAAGCTCCCAACAACCGCTCCAAAGTCCCTACTACAAATGAAGCTCATCACCATGCTCACCTGAAGTGCATCGCTGACGAAATACCACCTCTCGATCCTAACGCCGACATACTCCTCTTGCTAGGCAGAGACATTCTCAGGGTCCACAAGGTCCGTGAGCAGATAAGTGGTCCAGACAACGCACCGTTCGCCCAAAGGCTGGACCTGGGATGGGTTGTCATTGGTGACGTGTGTCTAGCAGGTACTCGCGAAACACTAGAGGTGAATAGTTACAAGACGTATATCTTGGAGAATGGTCGTACTAGCCATATGCAGCCATGCGACAGCCAACTCAAGGTAAGATAAATCTTCAATCAAGCCCCTGACTACACACATCATCCAGCACTGACCTCTAAGTTCAGCACAGCAACACATGATGCAGACAGTCTGGGTCAAACCATCTTCACGCAAACTGCCAACGACCACAAACTCGTCCCATCCGTAGAAGACATGAAGTTTCTTAAGATCATGGAAGCAGAGTTTCATCAAGACAGCTCGAAGAGCTGGGTGGGACCACTACCTTTCCGGTTACCAAGACAGAGGCTGCTTAACAATAGGAAACCAGCACAAGACCGTCTTGCCTCATTCAGACACACGCTGGAAAAACGGCCACAGATGAAAGCCCACTTTCTAGAGTTCACAGCAAAACAAATATGGTCTGACTGCGGCACTAACTTTATTGGCGCTTCTCGAGAGTTGCAAATTAAGACTACAGATCCCAGTGGCAAGAACGTGGAGAAGTTCCTGAGCATGCAGAACTGCACATGGGTGTTCAACCCGCCACATGCGTCCCACATGGGTGGGGCATGGGAACAGATGATTAGCATCGCTTCTCGCAGTCTTGACTATCTGCTGCTTGAACAGAAGAAGTCTGCTTTGACGCATGATGTTCTGGTTACGCTCATGGCTGAGGTGACAGCAGTCATCATGCTAGACCTCTCATTCCAGTATCTTCAGACCCAGAGTTACCTCTCATCCTCACCCCAGCAATGCTCCTGACCCTCAAAACAGGCTCTACACCACCTCCTTCAGTTAACTTTGAAGAGGCAGACCTCTTTAAAGAGCAGTGGAAGCAAGTTCAGAGCCTGGCGGACACCTTTTGGAGTAGGTGGAGAAAATAATATCTCAAGACTCTGCAGTTTCGGCACAAGTGGCAGTCTTAGAGATCAAACCTTCAAGAGGTTGACATTGTTCTCCTGAAAGACAATCAAGCTCAGAGAAACGAATGGCCTATGACTACCATCACAAAGACATTCCCAGGAAGGTATGGACTGGTTCGTAAGATCGAGGTAGAGACCTCCAAGGACAAGACCAAAAGGATATTTTCTCGTCCTGTTACAGAAGTGGTCCTGCCTCTGTCTCCAAAGACTGATTCTTGTTGATTGATCTGGGGTTTAAAAACCCCAGGCGGGGAGTGTTGTTCTCAACATTAACCAATCGTCCTGTCAGCTAGGTTTACAGAGGGGTTTAAAGGGGCCAGGCTTACTGTCTTCACCAGACCGAGCAATTACAGGTAAAGAACTGTATTCTTTTTAATGTTATGATTCACCGTTTCATTTTATTTTAATCAAGTATAGCAGTCAGTGGATATATTCTTAATTCCAAGTGAAACATAAACAACTGGAAACAAAGTGCATTGTGTCATAGGGATAGTGACTGGGGATTGCTTCATATTTGTTACATGTAAACAAATGGAACATACTGTTCTGTTGGACAGGTTTGTTTATGATACTTCTGCATACCCTGCTCCTGTTTAATTCTAAAAAAAAACATCTCAAAGAATCTCCTGTTTAATTCTAAAAAAACATCTCAATGACTTTGTTGGAAATCGATTACCACCATACTTCATATCACAAACAGATCGGTGTTTACTGCAGGTACTACCTACTAAACTAACAATTAAGGATGACATTACCATCATGACTGCATACTCTTAGTGTTAGGGAATAATTCTGTCTTTACTCCTAAGATATTTAACCTTTTCGCCTGTTGACGTTTATAACCAACCCTGACTCGTTATCTCCTTTAAAGAATGTGCTGCTGCACTCATTCTCAGTTGTATGACCGGTCAACTTTCGGTCACAGAGCCTAAGAGTCAGCGAAGTGATTAAGTATCTCCAGATGTTGGGGATATCTCCAGTGTTCCCAGCTGTTGATTAACTCTCTGTAAACTAGGTAAAAGGTCTATCGAGGGAGAGGCTGCTGAGAATTGATGTGGCAACGCACCCGTGCAGTCAGAACCCCTTGCTGCTGTGACTTGTGATATGAATTCTCCGGCCGATACTTGTAATAAACTACCAGTGTTTGACATCAAAGCTCCAACTCTCCTCGTGTCTCTCTGAGTCCTGACTCTCCATTGCTGCAGAAGTTTCCCTTACAAATTGGCGTTGTCGGCAGGATACCAACACATCTTCAGAACTGGTACAGATGGAGCGATTCATTTCGGACAGTTTGAAACGCGAGGGCCGTGATTGGTACGTGATCTGCCCTCGCTCAAGGGAAAACCTCCAGCTTGACTTGAGACCGCCCCCGTGATAGATAAATGTATTTATAATGAAGCCAGCTGCAATGGATCATTGATCCACCAGGAGGTGCAGTGGGGTTCCACACTGGAGCTCATGTGAAATAAAGTCAGATACAGTACGCTGGATGTACAGCGGAACTTTGTTAAGATCCATATGTCACGGATATCATACTCTGTGCTAAATAAGACACATGTAATCATTTACAAAACATCAACATGTTGTTATTTATCAAAATAATTTTGTTATTCGAAAAAACGAACGGGAGGAAATGCAGCCCGGCTCTCGATTTTTAATCCTAATTTAATCATCATCTTCACCACGATCATTTATGTTTATGTTCGCCGAATTGACATGAAATCACTGACACATATGAATATACTGTATTCAACTTCATTAAAACGTTATTAACGTGCCTAAACTCAGTAATTCACCAAAAATATGTATATTTTAATGGAGTTTCGTCGGTCGATCAGGATCCCAAAGTGTAGCGGAGGGATCCTCATCTGGATGAAGGGTGTTATTTTCCCCATAAAGAACAAGTCGCTGCAAATTATCCCGCTTATTACATGGCCACATTCTCAACAAAGTAACGACATGACTCCCAATATTAATTGAAATGCTTTTATGGATTTAGAAAATGTTTTTATTGATTTAAAAAATAGTTGTATGTATTGATTTAAATTCACATGCATCCGCTAAGAAATATAGTCCGTTGTTACAGTTTTTTAAACAGTCTGAATGAAACGGCAGCTCTCAGCTGTGTATTTACACAACTAATGGCCCATCAACCACAGCTCTCTCCCCCCCTCCCCCCCTGATCTTTCTTCTCCAGCAGCTAAATGAACAGTAGGTTACTCTGAGTGACCATAGACTGTATGTGACAAGCTTACAGTTAGTGACGTAACAACACCATAAAAGCTGGTGGGTTGAAAGCAATACGGGAGGTAAAAATAACTACAATAATTGTGACTTATTTATTGTGGCTTTTATGTTTTTAGGTATAAAATGTTATGTAATTCAGGCTTATAGTTCACCCTTCTCTAAAAGCCTTCAACAATGACAATATTCATTGTAATTTAATAAATCCTTCCAACACACATTGTAAAAAATAGCCTACTGTAAGTTAAGAAATCATTTCAATATGTACATCTTCTGATGTAACAACAATAACATTATAAATAGTAACATAGCTGAACATGGTATTGCACATTTAGCTTTGAGTGTTACTGACCTGAGATGTTTTTATTACATGAATTAAGGTGACTGAGGCTTTTTAACATACAGGGATGCAAACTCATCAGGTATGAAAAAGGTGACAAGGATCCGAGCCCCCGGCTCCCCCACCCCACGGAATGACAGAGGATTTTAGCAGTCAGAACAACTAAAGCAGCAGTGTTAATAATAACAGAAATGCCAAAGAGTCACATAATAGAAATATATAAAAGCATTTATTTCAAATTGTGGAGCAGTCAGTTTATAATTTTGGCAGCACTGTTGAGCATTTTGAAAATGTATTTTCAGGCCTCTGTGCAAGGCTTAAGTCTTTTTATCTTTATAGCCACATGGTGTAAAGTAACTAAGTTCATAAACTCAACAAGTACTATACTTGGGCACAATTTGGAGATACTTGTACTTTATTTAAGTATTTCAATGTTTTGCTACTTTGTTCTTCTACTCCACTACAGTTCAGAGGTACATGGTGTACTTCTACTCCACTACATGTATTTAATACCTTTAGTTACTTCACAGATCTGGATTAATTAAGTGAAATATAATCAAGTGTTAAATCAGATTTTAGTTCCACCTGGAGTAAATCCACAAGCTACCCTGCAGTATACAAAGTCATTCAAACTAGCTGCACCTTTAGCAGCTTTGAGAACACTTTCATGATCAATCATTATAAAACATATCTATTATTCTGAAATGGACCAATCTGCACAATGACTACTTTTACTGTCGCTACTTTCACTATATTTTGATGATAATACTTTTCTACTTTTACTTGAGGAACATTTTGAATGCAGGACTTTTACTGTAACAGAGTAGGCCTATTCCTACACTCTGGGACTATTACTTTTACTCAAGTACAAGATCTGAGTACTTCTACTTTTACTCAAGTACAATATATATACTTATACCACCTCTGTTTATAGCCTATGAAAAAAACTATTAGAAATAGAAGGCTAAAGCTAACGTTAGCAGATAGTGACAATGTATGCTAGCTAGCTAGCTCAACGATTCCTTAAATAATATTGCCACAGAAAAACTTTTCAGTTCACATCACGCTCTGCCGCTCCAACAGGGAGCTCTGCTCTGAACACCTGAACGGCCCGTTCTAACAGCTGTTCACCAGCGGTCCAGTCTGTGCCACAGTGACTCCGGACGCACAGTTAATATTAACGAACGCAACCGTAGTAGGTAATGTTGCTGCTGAAGCTAGACCATCATCTCGGAGCAGCAGAGCCTTATTATACATCCATGAGCTGAGCCGACAGGCAGGAAGACTCGTGCACACAGCTCGTACTTCATTATAATATATAAAAAAAGAACACCATGCGTTTCATGATGGCACATAACAGCTCACGGCCGCATATTACTCCGTGTCCCAGCCCCCAAAAATATTTGTATTGCAGATCTACATGAATCACACAAACGACTTATTTTGGATTCAAAACGGCGAATTTTGCCGAAAGGTGACAAGTTTGCATCACTGAACATAGACAGAGCACAACTGAAACATAACATCTGAAACGATGTAACAACATAATACACTTATTTTTTTATTGATTTAAAAAATAGTTGTATGTATTGATTTAAAAAATAGTTGTATGTATTGATTTAAATTCACATGCATCCGCTAAGAAAAATAGTCCGTTGTTACAGTTGTTTAAACAGTCTGAATGAAACGGCAGCTCTCAGCTGTGTATTTACACAAGTAATGGCCCATCAACCACAGCTCTCTCCCCCCCTCCCCCCTTGATCTTTCTTCTCCAGCAGCTAAATTAACGGTAGGTTACTTTGAGTGACAAGCTTACAGTTAGACACAACACTGTCATTGCAAGTGACCCTCAGTTAGTTGACTTTTATGTTCAACTGCTAAATTCGTTACTGATAAAAAAAAGGGCTTCTACTGTACCTAATTACCTTAACAATAGAACCGCCAGAGGTTTTTGTATAGGCCTACCTAAACCCGTCAAATCCCGCTATTAGAATGCAATTTTTAACAACATAGGGTGCTACATAACACACTTTCAGGAAAAGTCAGGGACTGGGAGACTTTAATATTTTATTGAAAAAAAGTTACATTGCACACACACAACAACACATCACACAAAATGACCCGATTGGCGGTTCTAGTATTAAATAAACTCACTAATTAATGAAACCAGTTCAATACGCATTATTCTTATTCTTATCATTCTTTATGAGCGCAGAAATAGTCTTAAAATCAGATCTGTTTTTTAAATGAAATCTGACGGCAGGCAGTTAGCTCTGATCACCTATGACAAATTCGCCGCACCTAATCGCTGGCCATTCAGCCACAGACA
Source organism: Notothenia rossii (assembly GCF_949606895.1). Lineage (NCBI taxonomy): Eukaryota > Metazoa > Chordata > Actinopteri > Perciformes > Nototheniidae > Notothenia > Notothenia rossii. Next base: position 57,860,013 of record NC_136904.1, on the reverse strand, counting down.
CTGTTCGAAATGGGGGGGAGCAGTGTGCGAAATACGGGGGGGTCCGGGGGAGCTCGACCCCCCCGTTTAACACCTGAGCCCCCCTGAAAGCCTCAACAGCAACATTTAGGGGGGGTCTGAAATTATAATATGTATTTGTCACTTGCAATGGTCACTAAAATGTTTTTAAGCCTACTATGTCCAGTATTCATAATAACATTTATTCACAAATAACTTCTATTTTGGATGTCAAAAGCAGAGCCAGCCGCGTGACACGGGTACGCTGCGTGACGCCGACACAAATTATGCAAATTAGCCATGCGCGGCAAAGAGGAGAGAAAGACGTTACATTAGAGGACTCAAATGTCTAAGAGAAAGCTAAACCAAAGTGTTTCACTTGCGCACTTTGGGTTCACATCCAAAAAAGTGACACCACGAGATGACCAAGAGACACCCAGAGATGATGCTGATGACGCGGCAGCTAGCACAGCACTCGCTACCAGAACCGTTAGCGAGTCGGGGGCTCCTGTCCCGCCCAGTCACTCCCCAGAAGGAGGTGAAGTTGAGGCAGAGCGCTCAGAAGACGCAGCAGTTGCGGAGGTAGCTGCTACTGCTCCTAGTGACTTTCCGCCGGGTGGTTGGACAACGAAGCAGGTGGGCGAATGGAAAGACCGCAACCCTTGGCTTGACATTAAGGCTGGAAAGTTAGGATGCTTAGTGTGTAGGAAAGCAAAAACGTTGCTACTCTCAGAAAAGGGACCGGGTTTACACCTCTCGGAAGAATGGATCAATGGTGATGTTACTAGCCCTGATGCAAAACAGCTACGAAAGAAGATATACAAACACAGGGACAGCCAGGCCCACACAAGGTCAGTGGAAATAGTACAGATGAAAGACAAAGAAACCCTCCCAAACTGTTTCATTGATGTACAGTCCGATTTACTCAAGAAAACAACAGTCTCGTTTTGAACAGCTTACACCGTAGCAAAGGAAAGGCTATCTTATAAAAAGCTCAACCCCCTCATGACAATGCAGGAGCTGAATGGAGCCGAAGTTGGGAATATCCACAAATCTGACCATGCATGCGCAGAAATAATAAGTCACATTGCAAAGGAAATGCGCCGCAAGTTCGTCTCTAATGTGAAAGAAATGGATTCAAAGGTATCAATCACAATTGATGAAAGTACCGTTCACGGTCGTCCCTATATAATCATTTACGTAAGATGTGATGTCAGTGGTAAGGGGGATGTAGATAATGTTTTCCTGGATATAGTGGAACTCACAGATGGGGTCGATGCTGAATCAATTTATAACTCGATGATGGCGAGTCTTTATAAAGTTGGAATGGATGATGACTTTTTGAAGACGCACCTAATAAGCATAGCCACCGATGGGGCTGCAGTGCTCACGGGAAAAGCCAGTGGGCTTGTCGTCAGACTCAAAAACAATTTTCCGAACGTGCAGTCTGTACACTGCCTGGCGCACAGACTAGAACTGTCAGTCAAAGATGCTCTTAAAGATGTGGGTGGCACTAATCACTTTGAGATATTTATTTCACATTTATACTCACTCTACAATCAGTCAACCAGGAATTCCAGATTGCTGAAAGAAGCAGCGGCCGAGCTCAACATGGAAATACTGAAAATAGGTCAAATTTTCTCCATCAGATGGGTTGCCAGCAGCTTTAAAACAGTAAAAGCTGTATGGAAAGATTTCCCCGCACTAGCACTCCATTTTAAAACATCCAGAGAGAACGCATCACGTAATGATCTTGAGAGGCAAAAATACAAGGGACTTCTCAAGCACCTAACCAACTCAGGATTCGTGGAAGATTTGGCTGTCATGAAAGACATCCTGCGTGAACTCCAGAGCCTGTCTCTCAAGCTGCAGAGAAGAGAAATGACACTTGTGGACTCAAGTGTCCACATCAAACAAACCATCAATGTTTTGACCGCCATGAAGACGACCGGGGGGAGATCAACGAAGAAGGCTGAACAGGGCGTCTCATCGGGCTTTTTTAAGGATGTAGAGCTGACAGAAGGCAGGGGGAAAATAAACAAGCCTCGTTTTTATGAATCGGTGGTTGCTACTCTAACCAAGCACTTACCGGAGTCAAGCTTGGTCCAGATGCTCAAAGCTCTTGATAAGCGCTTTTGGCCAGGAGAGCGGGAAGACTTGACTTTGTATGGCGAACAAGAAGTACACCGTCTGGCTAAATCGCTCGGAGAACCAGCCGGGGACGCCGTGGGGCAGTTTAGAGACTGGAAATTGCAGGGCACTCCACCGGGCAAAACACTGGAACGGCTATGCATAGCAAGTCGCACTTACCTCCCCACGTCTGCTGAGTGCGAGAGAGGCTTTTCCACCGTGAATAACACCGACAACCAGAGCCGCAACAGGTTGCGCGAGGAGAGCCTGTCTTCGCTTCTGTTTGTGGACCTAAACGGACCCCCTTTGGACAAATTCGACCCAGTGCCGTTCGTGAAAAGCTGGATTAAAGCAGGACATCGTCTCTCTTCTTCTTGGAAACCAGGACGGCAACGAGAAGAAGTCGAGCCAAGGCATCTTTGGTCTATTCTCACTTAAGGTAAAACACAATTTTTTCGATCTTTGCTGTGCATAAGATGAGCGTGTGCGTATGTCCTGTGTGGATTCCGGGGTTAAGAAGAAAAGCATAATTAGCCTTGGCGTTCAAGTCGGTGTGTGTGTGTGTGGGTGTGTGCAGGCCTGCCCCTCCCTACACGCAGATCACGCAGACTGTGTGTGTGTGTGTGTGTGTGTGTGTGTGTGTGTGTGTGTGTGTGTGTGTGTGTGTGTGTGTGTGTGTGTGTGTGTGTGTGTGTGTGTGTGTGTGTGTGTGTGTGGGGGTGTGTGCGTGTGTGTGTCCATGAAATATTGTATAGGCCTACTGCATATTGAGAAATCTTCGACCGGTATATTGCGCAATAAACGGGAGATGGGGACCCCCCGATTATTGACGGGTATTTCGCACATTGGGGGGGAGCTAGGAGGAGCTTGGCTCCCCCGAAGAGGGAGGGAGCTCCCCTGAAGGCTGACTTTGAGATAAATAGGGGGAGCCCAAAACAGTCGTGCATATTTGTGTCACACAGATTAGAAATGTTGAGTTTCTGTAAATAACAGTTCTTGAAATAAATAATAGTTATTGTTCATTATAGTTTCTGAATATTTGTTTTATATTTGTGAATATGTCTGGGTGTTGCCATCTGTATGTGGCGGCGTTGCATTCTTACTTACGTTGCTATGATTATGGCGGTGATGCCGGCGCGGTATTTGAAATGTTCATATTGATATTTTTTTAACTCTGGCTGTGTAATAAAAAAATATGGCAAATGAAAACAGCCAAGCGTCACAGCTTTTGGATTCACAAGCAAAGAAGCGAAGGAGTCTAAAAATGACAACGTGAACGGAAAACAACTTTTAGTTGGCCGGCTGTAAGCGGCGTTAGGGTCGAGTTTGACAGCTCCACACCGAGGGAGAGGCCTGCCGATGCGGAGCCTGAAGAGGCTTCAACAACGGCCACATCCGCCGGCATAGTGACACCGTCTGTATTAGTAGAAGAGTGTTTTTATAGCAATTGATCGCATCCGCGCTGCTGCGCCAGTCAACAGAGGGTGCGTGTGACATATTTAGTAGCAGGATGTGCTCTGAAAAATAGGGCTCCCCGAAAGCAAATGAGTAATTCGAAAACTGACAGAGCTCCCTATATACAAATCAAACTGTAGAAGGTGTGAAAGCACCTATTGTTTTAAATAATGGTCGGAATGTGACCTGTGAGCCTTCTGAATCACCGTGGGACAGCACATTCTAAACTAAAATGTTCAATCAATAAAGTAACATCTTATCTTATCTTAATAATATCTTCATATTAATAATAATAATAAATCATACAGTATGTGTCCGAAAGGGAGCAGGAGGAAGCAAACACAAAAATATACTGCATATTAAAGCAAACGATTATAAAGGTTAAAGTATGAGCATAACAAATAAAGAAGTGTAATGTAAACATTTACATTATAATTATGATTATTTAATATATAAAGACTATATATTATTGAATTACAAGATTAGATATACTTTAGTTGATCTAAAATATTGATGTGTTAAAATGCTCTTCAAAACACAACTGAAAGTCCATGAAACTTGTCTTTCTGTATTTGTGAATGAAGCGCCATCTCCTGGTTAAAACCTGAAATTGAAAATCTGGCAACGCCCTCTTGGAAAATAGTGGGAGGGCTTAACATTCCTCTATATGGTCTTTGGCTGGTGGTAGGCAGGAAGCTGTAAGCTGGAGTCCTAAATTCAGTGCTGCATCTGTAAGTGTAATTTCAAATCCACATTTGGACATTGCCTTACCAGAATCTGTGATTGACGGTATCCTAAAATTACCTGTGAAACTGAGCGGTTGTGTTTCGTTTTTGGTGAATGAACATCTGGGGATAATAAACCCAGGGGATCAGTGTCTGGGGACTCTGTCCTGGCTCATTTTCTCTGTGTATGTTGCTTGGGACGAAAGTGCCATACAAGCATGCACAGCTCATGTTTGGAAAACCTTAAAGAAAGACATCAGTAAAGTGGAGCTTCTGTATGAAAGCAATGTAAAGATATATTGAACCCAGCTCAAGCTAAATGTCAAATGTATTTAATTAATGTACAAGTGTTTTGATTTATTTACAATGTTCCAGTCTAGCTTCCTTCGAGTTAAGTCTGAGCAACACATTGTTTCTCATAACATTCTCACTGCTGTCCCAAATGTTTTAAACCTTGGGCAGACAGGCAGGCACACACACACACACACACACACACACACACACACACACACACACACACACACACACACACACACACACACACACACACACACACACACACACACACACACACACACACACACACACACACACACACACACACACACACACACACACACACACACACACTTTGGATGAGTTGACCTTATCCACATTGTCAATTGTTGCCTTCTTTAAAGTTATTGGTAATTCAAGATTAATTATTCAATTACATGTGGTACATAACATAAAATAAATGAAGCTTTGACTTAATAATTTCGTTCACAACATTAGACCTGTCCTCTAATCTCTACTAGAATAAGATACGTGTGCATGTTTGGGTGTTTTAACACTCCCGTAATGTACCTAATCTTGTTGTCCTTTTCATTACAGAGCTGGGAAAATGGTGTATTGCTTAGATTCTTATTCGTGCGAGTCCAATTTTGACTGACTTTAGTTCTAATGTTAATGTTAATTTGACTTAAACTCATAAATAATTATTTAAATTAACTCAAAATGTCACATGATGATGGATTAGTGTTCCACATTTTCCCACTAATTTGTTTTACAATCAGGCCGAAGATAAAGAGAGACATTGCTGACCTTGTGTCCCTTTTGTTAGTACGTGGTTCAATTTTGTCTATGGCCTTGGACGGCTTCACTAAGAGTCACCCAGTATACCCTGCTACAGTCCGGCTGAGTGCAGTCAAATAGATGCAATGGCTGCTCTACATAACATTAATGGTCTGTTCCGAGGATGGGCACCATTTCCTGCTCCCAGAGAGAATGACACTCCTCAAACTGAACATTACAGCCGTTGATACCGTCTCACATGGGTCTGCTCCCCCCACTGAGCCATGAACTGAAAGCTTGACCTCTGCTTTGAACACTTGGAAGCCTCCCTGTCACACCAGCACCAACCCTTGGGTCAGTCAGATGAGACTAACAGCTTCACTTAGGGCATTTGGTTCAGATACATGACTCTCGTTACCACAGGGTGGGTTGTTTTTTTTATGGCTATTCATACTGCTATGCAGAGGATGCCTGTAAGTTGGCAAGCTGTTAAAAAACCCTACTGTTTTTATAATAGGCCTAATGTCAGGGGCCTCTTAATGTCTGGTTCTACATGTATTCACATAATATGGACGATGTTTCCACCTGGTAAAACTAGAGGCTGCACGAAACTCAGGCTACAATACAACCATTCTGTTCTGCTCTAACGATTCAATTGATAGATTCTACATCAAAACAATTAGCTTTTATTGTTTCCAATGATAACGTCACCTTAAGTGGAGGAATGCAAACCTGTTTTCAAATGTAAGGTTTTTAATTTGTTTGACATTTCTCAGTAATGACACCCTCAGACATCCACTATCATTCATGCTATGCCTTCAGTAGTGACTCAGATGTTAAGGGGATGGGGTTTTTCATCCCAAATCAGATATGCTTTGTTTTTCAACAAATGTATGCATTTCCTGCATAATATAGGCTTCTCACAATTGTTTTTTTTAAGCTGCACACAGCTGATACTGAGTCTTCTCGATTAATATATTATAAACTATACCATGCTTAAATAGACTCCTAAGTTATTATTTCATATGTGACATATGTAAGAAGAGAGAGAGAGAGAGAGAGAGAGAGAGAGAGAGAGAGAGAGAGAGAGAGAGAGAGAGAGAGAGAGAGAGAGAGAGAGAGAGAGAGAGAGAGAGAGAGAGAGAGAGAGAGAGAGAGAGAGAGAGAGAGAGATTTGCAAGTTGCATAATAACTGGTTATATCCACAGGGACTAGCTCACCTTTAACTTAAAATAACATTTCTCTGCTTTGGACTGATGAGTATATGATTCTTGCATGTTAAATGACAAAAAAAAACTTACATTTATGCATGTGCATGTGTCAGGAAGGCTCCCAAATAATTCTGAGGGGCCTATCCTATTTTTGTAATTAAATGATAATGTGCTAATCCATTACCTTGAGTTGCCTTACTCAGAAAAACATCCCTATCAAGTGTTAACCCAATAACTAGGACAGCTCTGAAGGCCAAGGGTCAGAGAGAGAGGGTCACGCTCTCCGGCTGCAGAGAGCACCCCCAGCCACGGGCAAGGAGGCATGAGGTCGTTCGAGATGAGAGGATTCTACTCTTCAACTTTCTGATGAGATGGGATGCTTCTCTTCACCTTTCTGCTGAGAGGGGGTTCTTCTCTTCATCTTTTTGCTGAGAGGGGGTTCTTCTCTTCATCTTTTTGCTGAGAGGGGGTTCTTCTCTTCAACTTTCTGATGAGGGAGGATGCTTCTTCATCTTTCTGCTCGGTGGGCTCAAGCAGACAACCCTGCAGGACGAGCGAGGGCTTCAGAGGCTTCTATAATACAAGGTTCCATGTTTCTTGGAGGAGCAGATGTCTTCCTAACCTCTCCCATCACGGGGGGGGGACACACCTGGATGTGCCACTTGGAATACGCAGTTGCACTGCTCTCAAGGAGATAGCAGATGAGCCTCCATTTCACTGTGGGGATCAGCTACAGTGCTCACTGAATGAGCCACACAAAAGCAGAGCAATTGGGGGGTTGAAATATGGCGCTCTGATGAAGAAGAGTTTGAGCCAATCAGCACCTCAGTGCTAATCTACAGTATCAGGATGCCTGTACATACCAGACACTCTGTGTCATAAAGAGAGGAGGAGAACGAGTCAGGAGGACATGTTCTTCCAGCTCTCGTACAAAGATAACATTTGAATTGAATGACCAGATGTTTACAGATGTACAATTAATGATTGTTTTTATATTTCCAATGACCAGACATGTGTTAAATAGTGGTGATAAATATATTTTGTCAGATCAGATTACACTTTCACACTAAACAAAATAAATAATTGATATTTTCAGATTATAAGGTATTGAATAATAAGATATTTTTAATATTATAACAGATAATGTTAATATCCTTAATTGTCCAGCAATCAGGCTTAACAACACTACTCTTCAATGTATTATCCATGCACAGACAGACCTACAATGATGTTTCAAGTTTTAAGAATGTTTAATCCTTCCTTTCCAGGCTTTTACAAAAGTCTTTGAATATTTGCCGAACTTTTCCTTTTCAGATTGTTAAACATTTTGAGAATTGTTTGATTTTCCCTTCAGATTTTGAAATGACATAATGATTGATAGTTGAAATAATGTAATTATGTTATCATGCCATAGTCTTTTGATTTAATATGTAATGAAGTAAACATAAAGTAATCCTAAAATTGAAGACACTGCAATTTTGCAGATTACAGATTGATCAAATCACAACTGTGAAGTGTATACCTTAGCTGGATCTCTTGTGGTCCTGAGTTTTAAATGCTTTTGACTAGTGATTGCTTTAAAGTAAATCTTTAAACTGCAAGCTGGTTTTGATTTTATAGTTTGATCAGTGAGATTAACTAATGGTTAATTGTTAAAACATATTATTTTAAAGTAGATTTTTTTGCTATTATGCATCTGTGTTTTATGTGTGTTCATTATTGTGCTTTTGACAAAAGATGATCAAACACTGATGAGAGATGATTTTTCTATTATGATTGGCTGTATCAATCATTGTGATTGAATGTTTCAATCTTATTCTACTCTGTGATTGTTATTGATGTAATTGATGTACGGTGAGACCACACTCAAATCTGAAGACGCCTATTGATTTAAGTATTGACCAAATTATTATTAGACTAATGTTTTAAAGTTATCAATAAATGATAAAAAGAAAGGAACTGTTAGGGATTAATTCTGTCTTACTCCTAGGAGTCTAACCTTATTGCCTGTTGACGTTAATAACTAGCCCTGACTCTGTTATCTCCTTTAAAGAATGTGCTGCTGCACTCATTCTCAGTTTTATGACCGGTCAACTCTCTGTCGCAGAGCCTAAGAGTCAGGCAAGTGATTCAGTGTCTCCAGATGTTGGGGATATCTCCAGTGTACCCAGATGTTGATTGACTCTCTGTAAACTAGTTAAAAGGTCTATCGAGAGAGAGGCTAGTGAGAATTGATGTGGCAACGCACCCGTGCAGTCAGAACCCCTTGCTGCTGTGACTTGTGATATGAATTCTCCGGCCGATACTTGTAATAAACTACCAGTGTTTGACATCAAAGCTCCAACTCTCCTCGTGTCTCTCTGAGTCCTGACTCTCCATTGCTGCAGAAGTTTCCCTAACACTTAGTAAACTCAGAAGAACTCTGTCACATATCTGCATCCATCATATAACCGTATAAACCGCATGACTGCATCGCTCACAATCAGCATTGCCTCTATTAGGCATTTTAATATTTTCCAATATTATTTTAAAGAAAATTCCATTTAATATTGAATAATCCCTTTCTTGCACAATAATATCCTGCATCATATTTGTTGCTGGAAATGTGTATTTCCACATGTATTTTTTGATTTTTTGATTCTGATTTCATGTGAAAAACAAATGTCAGAATTCTGATTTTTTTTTTTATAATAACACTGAACAAATATGATCTATTCTTATGTAACAATACATTCAACTATAAGTGTTAATTGTGTCGAAACAACAAAAAATTAGGTATTTATTTATTCATGTCTTAAATAAGAATAGATCATATTTGCTAAGTGTTATTATGGGAGAATTACTATTCTTGTGGTACTACGTCCTTATTAGGCCCATATTGAGCAGAGCATATTAAGACCCAAACTCATGTACAACAACTTCCTTACTTGCAATAAATAAGCACTAATTAGAGGGTTATTGAGGAGAAACTCTCAACTAATGGCTTATTACTTGTAGAATATGGTCATGTAGAATAAGGCATTAATAACGCCAAGACTACTGCAACTCTCTCCTGGCTTTGCCATCCAACCTCTGCAGCTCATCCAGAATGCAGCGGCTCGTCTGGTCTTCAACCTTCCTAAATTCTCCCACACCACGCCGCTCCTCCGCTCCCTTCACTGGCTTCCGGTAATTGCTAGAATCCACTTCAAGGCACTGGTACTTGCGTACCATGCTGCGAATGGATCTGGCCCTTCCTACATCCAGGATATGGTTAAACTGTACACCCCAGCCCGTGCACTTCGCTCTGCATCGGCCAAACAGCTCGCTGCACCCTCGCTGCAAGGGGGACCCAAGTTCCCATCAGCAAAAACACGTGGGTTTGCTATCCTGGCTCCAAAATGGTGGAATGAGCTCCCCATTGAAGAAAGCTTACACATCTTCCGGCGCAGACTGAAAACTCATCTCTTTCGACTCCACTTCGAGCGATATAATTACTAACAAAGCACTTATATACTAATAAAGGACTTCTATCTCAAGCCAGTTGAGTAGAACTTGAAATGTTTTAGCTCTATGAAACCTGATGTACTTATATGATTCTGTTTTCTTCAAGTTTATATCTTGTTGGTCGAACGCACTTATTGTAAGTCACTTTGGATAAAAGTGTAAGATAAATGCAATGTAATGTAATGTAATAAGTGTTTTATAATGACTAATAAAGAGCCAATATACTGCTAATATGCATGTTAATTAACAACTAGTTGATGGTTAATTTGTGTACCTTAATATAAAGTGTTACCTTTTTTTTGTACTTTTTAATCCTATTTTATTTCAATTTCAGAAATGTTTATTTCTAGTGTTTTCATTTATCTTACATTGCCTTGTTTTTTATGCTGCTGCAACGCAAACACCTCCCAAATTGGGATCAATAAAGTACTTATCTATTTATCTATCTATCTATATATCTATCTAATATCAATATTTGAGTGTTACATTTTTGTCTACAGTATGCTTATTATTAATGTGAGATCTTGTGTTTTTTATCTCTGCGCTATAACTTGCCATCCCTCATAATTATTTTAGGAATGTATGCACTGCATATATCAAATCAACGTTTATACAAAACCCATTTTATAGAAAATGTAATTGCAAAATAGGGCAACTGTCCTCCTGAGCTGACAACAGTTTCCTCTTTTTCATTATTTAACAGTTAATTATTAAATCATCTGCCTGGCAGTGTGAGGGGCTGCAATGCATTTGGGGGCAGTTCAGGATTAAGCTCCCCTCTCATCCTTGCAAATTCCTTCCTATTTATACATCCGGGCATTTATGGCATACACAAATCCCCATACTTTGAATTAGGAACAAACTTTACACTCAACTCCTATTCAGTGTTAGAATGAATAGAATGTTTGGTATTTAGAACACAGCCAATGTCTTTTCTCACAGCTCTGAAGCTGGTGCCCTCGTGCTGGATCAGTGCTGGCTCAAACTCACTGAGTGATAAGAGATCTGCATGTGGGTCACATCTCCATGTTGGTTCAGGAACTGTAAACCTCCAGTATTAACAGCCCCGAGCCAAACACCAGTGTCAGAATATGAAAGCAGATTATTGAGAGGTGCTCACCTGCTTGACATCATATCCCAGGAGAACAAAGTTTAGATCTGGAGAAACTGCAAACGTTGAGGCCTTAAAAGTTGCCTATGGGAAGGAAAGTAGATCAATTATTTTAGTTTTTAGCAATCCAGTTTTTTTAACTTTCTGAAACTACTTTAGAGATACAACTGCCAAACAATCATTATCTAAAAACACATCTTAACACATTGTTACTAAACTAGATCTGTGTAAAAAGCTCGACCTCAGCCGTGTCGGAACACCTGCTGACAGCTAACACGTTGCCATGGTAACAATGAAACGTGATGCTAGAAAAGCAGACATCTAACGTAATAAAATGTCTTTCAATATTTTTTACTTTTTTAGTTTTTGTTTATAGCTGTCAAGTTTCCTGAGTGGACATGTGTACTATCCTTAATGAGTGTAGACACAGGGCCAGCACTTACAAATGTTGCGTTCTTCAGCAGCAGCTGGGTCTCGTTGCTCTGTGTGTTGGCTTTCATGATGTCTCCATCCCAGCTCCGGAAGATGATTTCCTCATCTAAGAGAGACACAGGTATGCTCAGAGAACTGCTAACACTTATTCGATTTTTTGTTTCTGTGGGTTTGAGAAATGTATTCAGCTCAGACTTTGAGAGTCAGTCCCTGAACCAAGAAACAATGAAGGTTGACCACATTTCGTGTGAGATTTCATCATTATGTTTTTAGAATTTTTCTTAGAAAACACTGAAAAATGTGAAAGAGACCTATTTTCAGATCCCAGAGTATGCCATGGTGGAGTTTATTACTTGTCTTTGGTCCTCTAAGCATTTGCTAAACCTACTACCGTTAATATTATTCAGTGTGCTGAAAAAACGACATTTGTTGACACTAGAGGTCACAGTAAGGCTGTCTCTACAATGATAAGCAGATGTGAATGCATTCATCAATTCACAATAGTACACTTGTTGCCTTGGCAACCGCAGCCAAATGGATTTGCTGTCATGTGGTGCTCAAAGTTTGAATTATTTACGTGGCCACTTTAAATCATTTGCATAAAATTGAAAAGCACCGACCATTGCTAGAAACTGGACCACATGTTAGAAGTTAGAATCAATAATGATCTGTTTTAACTCCTCAAAACATCTGATTGGGTGTGCTTTATAATAATAATAATAATAATAATAATGGATTACATTTTTTATTTAGAGCGCTTTTATGGTTGCTTAAAGCGCTTTACAATTACATATTTCACATATTAGACATATAAATGTCATTACTGTGGACATTACCCACAGGAGCAAATGCGGGTAGACTGTTTTGCCCAAGGGCACAAAGGCCTTACGCAGTGGCAGCCGAGGCGGGTTTCGAACTGGAGTTCACGAACGCCCCTTGATCTGATTATCAACGCTCTAACCACTGCGCCAAAACCGCAAAAATTGTGAAAACCGCGAAAACCACCACTCTAGATTGATCATGCTTTGATAGTTGAGCGGTCAGCAGTGGTAAATTCTAATATTTTTTACTGGGCATGCAGCAGTAGGATTGTGTTTCTATATTTGGACATGAAGCAATTTCTAATATGACGTGTGCCAACAGAAACTGATCGCAAGATAATGATAAAAAAAACTGTATTACCACAGCATTGTCATAGGACATTAAATGTATGGATCATTTAACAATCAGAAGGTTGTGAGTTAGATCCCACCCCCTGCAGTCGATATGTTCAGGTATCCTTAATGGACAAGATGACTCCTATTCACTCCTGAGGGCATTGCCAACAGCGGGTGAATGTGTGTGAAAATTAGATTCCTTATGCAAAAAGCTGCACATTACTCCGGTTGAATGATGACCTGAAGTATGCAGAGCGCTTTGAGGATTTGTAAAGACTGGATAAAGTGCTACATGAATACAGTCCATTTACCATTCAGAGTCTTTGTAAAGATGCAATACTTCACATATAATCCTAACACACACTCCTACACCTTTATGAGCTGTGTTTTGCATTTGTGCGGAAACATGTGGAACATCTTCTCTTTTTCTGTTCATTTGACTCGAGAAACCAAGCAATTATTTAATGTGAGCATTCTTTTCAAGCACGCTCCTCTGGAATGACAGTTATGAGTGTTTTCTTTTGACCCTGTTATAGCAACACACTCTCACTCCATAATCGTCCAGGAGCAACGTTTGGTCAGGGTCCCGTGGCGTGCAGTTGTGACGCTCCTAGGCTCCTTCAGCTTCATAAAGGGACGCAAATAGCTTTCAACTGATTGCAATGTATTCCCATCTACTGCGGGATTTGACGCTCATGGAAGCACGGCATTCGTTTTGTGTCGGCTGCCCTTAAAGGCAATGTGAGCGTCCATTCCCATTGGATAACGGAGAATTCTACACCCGGAAGTAAGTATTCTCCTTACTGTCGATTGATTTTACAGTGATATCTGCACTACTCATCGACTAAAAAACACCAGATTATCCTTGTTAATTACACAACATTGATTGGTTTAAATTGTGTGCAATTGTTTTTATATTTTTCCCCTTCGATTCGGAGAAACAAATATTTTTTCGGAGTAAAGGATGGCACACTACCCAGAATCCCCAGCGACTGAGGCTTTTTAACATACAGGGATGCAAACTCATCAGGTATGAAAAAGGTGACAAGGATCCGAGCCCCCGGCTCCCCCACCCCACGGAATGACAGACGATTTTAGCAGTCAGAACAACTAAAGCAGCAGTGTTAATAATAACAGAAACGCCAAAGAGTCACATCTAATAGAAATATATAAAAGCATTTATTTTAAATTGTGTAGCAGTCAGTTTATAATTTTGGCAGCACTGTTTAGCATTTTGAAAATGTATTTTCATGCCTCTGTGCAAGGCTTAAGTCTTTTTATCTTTATAGCCAGATGGTGTAAAGTAACTAAGTTCATAAACTCAACAATTACTATACTTGGGCACAATTTTGAGATACCTGTACTTTATTTAAGTATTCCAATGTTTTGCTACTTTGTTCTTCTTCTCCACTACAGTTCAGAGGTACATGCTGTACTTTCCCTCCACTCCATGTATGTAATACCTTTAGTTACTTTACAGATGTGGATGAATAATGTGAAATATAATCAAGTGTTAATTCCGACTTTAGTTCCACCTGGAGTAAATCCACAAGCTACCCTGCAGTATACAAAGTCATTAAAACTAGCTGCACCTTTAGCAGCTTTGAGAACACTTTCATGATCAATCATTATAAAACACATCATATCTATTATTCTGAAATGGACCAATCTGCACAATGACTACTTTTACTGTCGCAACTTTCACTATATTTTGATGATAATACTTTTCTACTTTTACTTGAGGAACATTTTGAATGCAGGACTTTTACTGTAACAGAGTATTCCTACATTCTGGGACTATTACTTTCACTCAGTACAAGATCTGAGTACTTCTACTTTTACTCAAGTACAAGACCTGAGTACTTCTACTTTTACTCTAGTACAAGATCTGTGTGCTTCTACTTTTACTCAAGTACAAGAACTGAGTGCTTCTACCTTTACTCAAGTACAAGATTTGAGTACTTCTACTTTTACTCTAGTACAAGATCTGTGTGCTTCTACTTTTACTCAAGTACAAGATTTGAGTACTTCTACTTTTACTCAAGTACAATATATACTTATACCACCTCTGTTTATAGCCTATGAAAAAAACTATTAGAAATAGAAGGCTAAAGCTAACGTTAGCAGATAGTGACAATGTATGCTAGCTAGCTAGCTCAACAATTCCTTAAAGAGCCTGTGACACGATTTTCCCCCATCATCCAAACCCATCAATTTGAGTAAATATTGTCCCCTTGAAAACCGTTACTGAACTGATTTTGGATATTTGTACTTTGATAACCATTAATCTGCCCTTCAATGTTGACCATTTCCTGGATCTTCTCTGGGATTCTTCAAGTCCCGCCAAATTATGGGTGACGTCAATGCGGGCACAGCGCTCCAGCTGCACCGTTCAGGATCCCAGCATCTGCATGTAAACGCACGATGGCGCACACAGCAGCAAGCTCAGACAGAGATGACAGTTTAATTTTGAACGTGTCTGAGAGCTCATATGAGGCTGAAGGATCGGTTTATTTTGTATCTGTTAGAAGTTTAGGAATTAGGTGCGTCAATATGGGCGATCATACGGTCATGTAGCCAGTGGTGAACTGGGACTAAAAATCAGCCCGGGACTCTCGACCGGCCCACTTCGGTACCACTAGTAAATTGTCAACGGGGGGAGTGGGGGATGTGCTAGTGACTTATCCGACCGGCCCACTTCGGTACCGGCCCATCGGGATTCGTCCCGATGGCCAGTCCGCCACTGCACCCAGCCCAGCCCACGTAAACTGTCAACGGGGGGAGCCTCGCTGCGGGGAAACGGTGGACCTAGTGTCCCGATCGGAATGGGAATAATAATAATAATAATAATAATAATAATAATAATAATAATAATAATAATAATAATAATAATAATAATCCGTGCATTTTATCCATTAATTTCCCCAACATTGTGGTAAAAAAAACACACGTTTAATCCATGTTGGTGTACTACTACAACCAGTGGTGTAGTGGGGATGTTTAACTGGGTGGACGGGGTGGTGGGTGGACGGGAGACACTATGGACGCGCTCGTGAACTGTCAACGGGGGGGGGGGGGCTTGGGGACCTCTGTGTCGCCTGTCAGCGCAACTTACATGATGCCGTTTAGACAATATAAAAATAAAGGGCGGTGCCGGCTGTCAGCGAACCGATCCGGCCTTTCTGCGCGACTATCACTCAAATGCGGGACATAGTCTCAATGTGTGGGACAGGGGACAAATAATAAAAATGCTGTGTGTGCAGTCCCGCACAGTGCGGGACACCTGGTCACCGTACACACACAGTTCTGCCCCTCACACACACACGCTTCAAATCAAGTTGCTGCTTGAGCTAAGTTTTTAATATAATTACTGTGAAATCTGCCTATTATGTTTTCATCATTATTACAACAAACACACACTTGCAACTGATAACACTGGCAATGATTTTAGATGTATTAGACTATTAAAAAAAGAAATCATGCTTCAAATAAGTGGGGGTACGGCGTACCCCCGCGTCCAACGCCCACTACACCACTGACTGCAACTACAAAAAGCTAAGGTTTGTTTTCTCATCAGGAAATGCAGACCGGCTCAAACAAAAGATTTTTAAATCATCATCCTCACGATCATTAAATGTATCATATGTTCGCCGAATTGACATGAAAGCACTAATAAATGTAGTTTCATCCACTTGAGTTTACAAAAATAATCGATGTTTTTATATCACATCCGACGGGAGGAAATTCAGCAGCTCTCACTACCGATTTTTAATCCTAATTTAATCATCATCTTCACCACAATCATTTATGTTTATGTTCGCCGAATTGACATGAAAGCACTGACAAATATGAATATACTGTCGTCAACTTCATTAAAACGTTATTAACGTGCCTAAACTCGGTAATTCACCATTTCTACGCATGACAACACACTTTGTCCGTGTTTGGCTCTCTTGCCGCACAGTGAAGCGTTCCCGCATTGACGTCACTTCCGGCTTCCCCCAAAACCTCAAAATGAGTCGAAGGAATTTTCCCGCGATGTTCAAAATTATTGATATTTATCGGAACGGTATCGCTATTTCTTTTTTAAACTGACGGTTCGAGATTACTAGTAGCCCACTATTTCATTGCACAACAGTTGTTGGGTTCGTGTCACAGGCTCTTTAAATAATATTGCCACAGAAAAACCTTTCAGTTCACGTCACGCTCTGCCGCTCCGACAGGGAGCTCTGCTCTGAACACCTGAACGGCCCGTTCTAACAGCTGTTCACCAGCGGTCCAGTCTGTGCCACAGTGACTCCGGACGCACAGTTAATATTAACGAACGCACCCGTAGGTAATGTAGCTGGTTAAGCTAGACCATCATCTCACTGCGGTCAAGTGAGCCTACGCTACGTTTCTGTTGGTCAAGTGAGCCGTCCCAAAATTGAAAGTTCGCCCGTATTACGAGTTTTACGGTAAAAATGAAGTCGGCGAGTCTTTACTGGCGTGTAGCAACATCCTGTTTTCAGAATAAAACGAGATATTGTAACGATCCCAGAAAATTTCGGAGACAGGGATGTATTCCTCAGTTAGGCGTCTTCCCGTCCTTGTTTATTAAAGAACACACACATCAACAGGGACACATGTGTCTCTCTCTTATGGACGTCCATGAACTAGCAAGCAGCAGACTGCGGTTACATAACTTCCGGTCTTAGACCGGAAGTCACCCTCCAGACTGCAGTCAGGCTGCAATAAATTAAAATAGAGCTGTCAGTATGATCAAATCCTAATTTTGAATCATTAGTTTACATGATCTTTGAAACATTGAGCTAAAAAACAAATATTTCTTCATTCTCAAATTATAAATCAGATTGTCTTGTAATCTAGGAGAAACACTGCTCAAATAGGACATTTTGGATAGCTTTTATTATGAAATTAAACATCAGATTAACATGAAATTTCATGAGTAGCTCACTGAGGTGGTCTACTATCACACTGAATCGAAGAACTTCTGTGGAAGCAAAGATTTGTGGAAATATTGCAATTTGAAATCAGGAGCAACACTGTTCAAATTCCACATTTTACATAGCTTTTATTCTGAAATTCCACATCAGATTGTTATGAAATTTTATGAGCAGCTATCTGAGGTGGTCTACTATCACACTGAATCGAGGAACTTCTGTGGAAGCAAAGATTTTAGGAAATATTGAAATTTGAAATCAGGAGGAACACTGTTCAAATTCCACATTTTACATAGCTTTTATTCTGAAATTCCACATCAGATTGTTATCAAATTTCATGAGCAGCAATCTGAGGTGGTCTAATATCACACTGAATCAAAGAACTTCTGTGGAAGCAAAGATTTGAGGAAATATTGAAATTTGAAATCAGGAGCAACACTGTTCAAATTCCACTTTTTGGATTGGTTTTATTCTGAAATTCCACATCAGATTGACATGAAATTTTATGAGCAGCTATCTGAGGTGGTCTACTATCACACCGAATAGAAGAACTTCTGTGAAAGCAACGATTTTAGGAAATATTGAAATTTGAAATCAGGAGCAACACTGTTCAAATTCCACATTTTACATAGCTTTTATTCTGAAATTCCACATCAGATTGTTATGAAATTTTATGAGCAGCTATCTGAGGTGGTCTACTATCACACTGAATCGAAGAACTTCTGTGGAAGCAAAGATTTGTGGAAATATTGCAATTTGTAATCAGGAGCAACACTGTTCATATTCCACTTTTTACATAGCTTTTATTCTGAAATTCCACATCAGATTGTTATGAAATTTTATGAGCAGCTATCTGAGGTGGTCTACTATCACACTGAATTGAAGAACTTCTGTGGAAGCAAAGATTTTAGGAAATATTGAAATTTGAAATCAGGAGCAACACTGTTCAAATTCCACTTTTTACATAGCTTTTATTCTGAAATTCCACATCAGATTGTTATGAAATTTTATGAGCAGCTATCTGAGGTGGTCTACTATCACACTGAATCGAAGAACTTCTGTGGAAGCAAAGATTTGAGGAAATATTGAAATTTGAAATCAGGAGCAACACTTTTCAAATTCCACTTTTTGGATTGGTTTTATTCTGAAATTCCACATCAGATTGACATGAAATTTTATGAGCAGCTATCTGAGGTGGTCTACTATCACACCGAATAGAAGAACTTCTGTGAAAGCAAAGATTTTAGGAAATATTGAAATTTGAAATCAGGAGGAACACTGTTCAAATTCCACATTTTACATAGCTTTTATTCTGAAATTCCAAATCAGATTGTTATGAAATTTTATGAGCAGCTATCTGAGGTGGTCTACTATCACACTGAATCGAAGAACTTCTGTGGAAGCAAAGATTTGAGGAAATATTGAAATTTGAAATCAGGAGCAACACTGTTCAAATTCCACTTTTTGGATTGGTTTTATTCTGAAATTCCACATCAGATTGACATGAAATTTTATGAGCAGCTATCTGAGGTGGTCTACTATCACACCGAATAGAAGAACTTCTGTGAAAGCAACGATTTTAGGAAATATTGAAATTTGAAATCAGGAGCAACACTGTTCAAATTCCACTTTTTGGATTGGTTTTATTCTGAAATTCCACATCAGATTGTTATGAAATTTTATGAGCAGCTATCTGAGGTGGTCTACTATCACACTGAATCAAAGAACTTCTGTGGAAGCAAAGATTTGAGGAAATATTGAAATTTGAAATCAGGAGCAACACTGTTCAAATTCCACTTTTTGGATTGGTTTTATTCTGAAATTCCACATCAGATTGACATGAAATTTTATGAGCAGCTATCTGAGGTGGTCTACTATCACACCGAATAGAAGAACTTCTGTGAAAGCAAAGATTTTAGGAAATATTGAAATTTGAAATCAGGAGGAACACTGTTCAAATTCCACATTTTACATAGCTTTTATTCTGAAATTCCAAATCAGATTGTTATGAAATTTTATGAGCAGCTATCTGAGGTGGTCTACTATCACACTGAATTGAAGAACTTCTGTGGAAGCAAAGATTTGAGGAAATATTGAAATTTGAAATCAGGAGCAACACTGTTCAAATTCCACTTTTTGGATTGGTTTTATTCTGAAATTCCACATCAGATTGACATGAAATTTTATGAGCAGCTATCTGAGGTGGTCTACTATCACACTGAATTGAAGAACTTCTGTGGAAGCAAAGATTTTAGGAAATATTGAAATTTGAAATCAGGAGCAACACTGTTCAAATTCCACTTTTTGGATTGGTTTTATTCTGAAATTCCACATCAGATTGTTATGAAATTTTATGAGCAGCTATCTGAGGTGGTCTACTATCACACTGAATCAAAGAACTTCTGTGGAAGCAAAGATTTGAGGAAATATTGAAATTTGAAATCAGGAGCAACACTGTTCAAATTCCACTTTTTGGATTGGTTTTATTCTGAAATTCCACATCAGATTGACATGAAATTTTATGAGCAGCTATCTGAGGTGGTCTACTATCACACCGAATAGAAGAACTTCTGTGAAAGCAAAGATTTTAGGAAATATTGAAATTTGAAATCAGGAGGAACACTGTTCAAATTCCACATTTTACATAGCTTTTATTCTGAAATTCCACATCAGATTGTTATGAAATTTTATGAGCAGCTATCTGAGGTGGTCTACTATCACACTGAATTGAAGAACTTCTGTGGAAGCAAAGATTTTAGGAAATATTGAAATTTGAAATCAGGAGCAACACTGTTCAAATTCCACTTTTTGGATTGGTTTTATTCTGAAATTCCACATCAGATTGTTATGAAATTTTATGAGCAGCTATCTGAGGTGGTCTACTATCACACTGAATTGAAGAACTTCTGTGGAAGCAAAGATTTTAGGAAATATTGAAATTTGAAATCAGGAGCAACACTGTTCAAATTCCACTTTTTGGATTGGTTTTATTCTGAAATTCCACATCAGATTGTTATGAAATTTTATGAGCAGCTATCTGAGGTGGTCTACTATCACACTGAATCGAAGAACTTCTGTGGAAGCAAAGATTTGAGGAAATATTGAAATTTGAAATCAGGAGCAACACTGTTCAAATTCCACTTTTTGGATTGGTTTTATTCTGAAATTCCACATCAGATTGACATGAAATTTTATGAGCAGCTATCTGAGGTGGTCTACTATCACACCGAATAGAAGAACTTCTGTGAAA
Source organism: Notothenia rossii (assembly GCF_949606895.1). Lineage (NCBI taxonomy): Eukaryota > Metazoa > Chordata > Actinopteri > Perciformes > Nototheniidae > Notothenia > Notothenia rossii. The sequence goes on along the minus strand of NC_136904.1, from coordinate 57,839,063 downwards.
GCAAAGATTTTAGGAAATATTGAAATTTGAAATCAGGAGGAACACTGTTCAAATTCCACATTTTACATAGCTTTTATTCTGAAATTCCACATCAGATTGTTATGAAATTTTATGAGCAGCTATCTGAGGTGGTCTACTATCACACTGAATTGAAGAACTTCTGTGGAAGCAAAGATTTTAGGAAATATTGAAATTTGAAATCAGGAGCAACACTGTTCAAATTCCACTTTTTGGATTGGTTTTATTCTGAAATTCCACATCAGATTGTTATGAAATTTTATGAGCAGCTATCTGAGGTGGTCTACTATCACACTGAATCGAAGAACTTCTGTGGAAGCAAAGATTTGAGGAAATATTGAAATTTGAAATCAGGAGCAACACTGTTCAAATTCCACTTTTTGGATTGGTTTTATTCTGAAATTCCACATCAGATTGACATGAAATTTTATGAGCAGCTATCTGAGGTGGTCTACTATCACACCGAATAGAAGAACTTCTGTGAAAGCAAAGATTTTAGGAAATATTGAAATTTGAAATCAGGAGGAACACTGTTCAAATTCCACATTTTACATAGCTTTTATTCTGAAATTCCACATCAGATTGTTATGAAATTTTATGAGCAGCTATCTGAGGTGGTCTACTATCACACTGAATTGAAGAACTTCTGTGGAAGCAAAGATTTTAGGAAATATTGAAATTTGAAATCAGGAGCAACACTGTTCAAATTCCACTTTTTGGATTGGTTTTATTCTGAAATTCCACATCAGATTGTTATGAAATTTTATGAGCAGCTATCTGAGGTGGTCTACTATCACACTGAATCAAAGAACTTCTGTGGAAGCAAAGATTTGAGGAAATATTGAAATTTGAAATCAGGAGCAACACTGTTCAAATTCCACTTTTTGGATTGGTTTTATTCTGAAATTCCACATCAGATTGACATGAAATTTTATGAGCAGCTATCTGAGGTGATCTACTATCACACCGAATAGAAGAACTTCTGTGAAAGCAAAGATTTTAGGAAATATTGAAATTTGAAATCAGGAGGAACACTGTTCAAATTCCACATTTTACATAGCTTTTATTCTGAAATTCCACATCAGATTGTTATGACATTTTATGAGCAGCTATCTGAGGTGGTCTACTATCACACTGAATCAAAGAACTTCTGTGGAAGCAAAGATTTGAGGAAATATTGAAATTTGAAATCAGGAGCAACACTGTTCAAATTCCACTTTTTGGATTGGTTTTATTCTGAAATTCCACATCAGATTGACATGAAATTTTATGAGCAGCTATCTGAGGTGGTCTACTATCACACCGAATAGAAGAACTTCTGTGAAAGCAACGATTTTAGGAAATATTGAAATTTGAAATCAGGAGCAACACTGTTCAAATTCCACTTTTTGGATTGGTTTTATTCTGAAATTCCACATCAGATTGTTATGAAATTTTATGAGCAGCTATCTGAGGTGGTCTACTATCACACTGAATCGAAGAACTTCTGTGGAAGCAAAGATTTGAGGAAATATTGAAATTTGAAATCAGGAGCAACACTGTTCAAATTCCACTTTTTGGATTGGTTTTATTCTGAAATTCCACATCAGATTGTTATGAAATTTTATGAGCAGCTATCTGAGGTGGTCTACTATCACACTGAATCGAAGAACTTCTGTGGAAGCAAAGATTTGAGGAAATATTGAAATTTGAAATCAGGAGCAACACTGTTCAAATTCCACTTTTTGGATTGGTTTTATTCTGAAATTCCACATCAGATTGATATGAAATTTTATGAGCAGCTATCTGAGGTGATCTACTATCACACCGAATAGAAGAACTTCTGTGAAAGCAAAGATTTTAGGAAATATTGAAATTTGAAATCAGGAGGAACACTGTTCAAATTCCACATTTTACATAGCTTTTATTCTGAAATTCCACATCAGATTGTTATGAAATTTTATGAGCAGCTATCTGAGGTGGTCTACTATCACACTGAATCGAAGAACTTCTGTGGAAGCAAAGATTTGAGGAAATATTGAAATTTGAAATCAGGAGCAACACTGTTCAAATTCCACTTTTTGGATTGGTTTTATTCTGAAATTCCACATCAGATTGACATGAAATTTTATGAGCAGCTATCTGAGGTGGTCTACTATCACACCGAATAGAAGAACTTCTGTGAAAGCAAAGATTTTAGGAAATATTGAAATTTGAAATCAGGAGGAACACTGTTCAAATTCCACATTTTACATAGCTTTTATTCTGAAATTCCACATCAGATTGTTATGAAATTTTATGAGCAGCTATCTGAGGTGGTCTACTATCACACTGAATTGAAGAACTTCTGTGGAAGCAAAGATTTTAGGAAATATTGAAATTTGAAATCAGGAGCAACACTGTTCAAATTCCACTTTTTGGATTGGTTTTATTCTGAAATTCCACATCAGATTGTTATGAAATTTTATGAGCAGCTATCTGAGGTGGTCTACTATCACACTGAATCGAAGAACTTCTGTGGAAGCAAAGATTTGAGGAAATATTGAAATTTGAAATCAGGAGCAACACTGTTCAAATTCCACTTTTTGGATTGGTTTTATTCTGAAATTCCACATCAGATTGACATGAAATTTTATGAGCAGCTATCTGAGGTGGTCTACTATCACACCGAATAGAAGAACTTCTGTGAAAGCAAAGATTTTAGGAAATATTGAAATTTGAAATCAGGAGGAACACTGTTCAAATTCCACATTTTACATAGCTTTTATTCTGAAATTCCACATCAGATTGTTATGAAATTTTATGAGCAGCTATCTGAGGTGGTCTACTATCACACTGAATTGAAGAACTTCTGTGGAAGCAAAGATTTTAGGAAATATTGAAATTTGAAATCAGGAGCAACACTGTTCAAATTCCACTTTTTGGATTGGTTTTATTCTGAAATTCCACATCAGATTGTTATGAAATTTTATGAGCAGCTATCTGAGGTGGTCTACTATCACACTGAATCAAAGAACTTCTGTGGAAGCAAAGATTTGAGGAAATATTGAAATTTGAAATCAGGAGCAACACTGTTCAAATTCCACTTTTTGGATTGGTTTTATTCTGAAATTCCACATCAGATTGACATGAAATTTTATGAGCAGCTATCTGAGGTGGTCTACTATCACACCGAATAGAAGAACTTCTGTGAAAGCAACGATTTTAGGAAATATTGAAATTTGAAATCAGGAGCAACACTGTTCAAATTCCACTTTTTGGATTGGTTTTATTCTGAAATTCCACATCAGATTGTTATGAAATTTTATGAGCAGCTATCTGAGGTGGTCTACTATCACACTGAATCGAAGAACTTCTGTGGAAGCAAAGATTTGAGGAAATATTGAAATTTGAAATCAGGAGCAACACTGTTCAAATTCCACTTTTTGGATTGGTTTTATTCTGAAATTCCACATCAGATTGTTATGAAATTTTATGAGCAGCTATCTGAGGTGGTCTACTATCACACTGAATCAAAGAACTTCTGTGGAAGCAAAGATTTGAGGAAATATTGAAATTTGAAATCAGGAGCAACACTGTTCAAATTCCACTTTTTGGATTGGTTTTATTCTGAAATTCCACATCAGATTGACATGAAATTTTATGAGCAGCTATCTGAGGTGATCTACTATCACACCGAATAGAAGAACTTCTGTGAAAGCAAAGATTTTAGGAAATATTGAAATTTGAAATCAGGAGGAACACTGTTCAAATTCCACATTTTACATAGCTTTTATTCTGAAATTCCACATCAGATTGTTATGAAATTTTATGAGCAGCTATCTGAGGTGGTCTACTATCACACTGAATCGAAGAACTTCTGTGGAAGCAAAGATTTGAGGAAATATTGAAATTTGAAATCAGGAGCAACACTGTTCAAATTCCACTTTTTGGATTGGTTTTATTCTGAAATTCCACATCAGATTGACATGAAATTTTATGAGCAGCTATCTGAGGTGGTCTACTATCACACCGAATAGAAGAACTTCTGTGAAAGCAAAGATTTTAGGAAATATTGAAATTTGAAATCAGGAGGAACACTGTTCAAATTCCACATTTTACATAGCTTTTATTCTGAAATTCCACATCAGATTGTTATGAAATTTTATGAGCAGCTATCTGAGGTGGTCTACTATCACACTGAATCGAAGAACTTCTGTGGAAGCAAAGATTTGTGGAAATATTGCAATTTGTAATCAGGAGCAACACTGTTCATATTCCACTTTTTACATAGCTTTTATTCTGAAATTCCACATCAGATTGTTATGAAATTTTATGAGCAGCTATCTGAGGTGGTCTACTATCACACTGAATTGAAGAACTTCTGTGGAAGCAAAGATTTTAGGAAATATTGAAATTTGAAATCAGGAGCAACACTGTTCAAATTCCACTTTTTACATAGCTTTTATTCTGAAATTCCACATCAGATTGTTATGAAATTTTATGAGCAGCTATCTGAGGTGGTCTACTATCACACTGAATCGAGGAACTTCTGTGGAAGCAAAGATTTTAGGAAATATTGAAATTTGAAATCAGGAGCAACACTGTTCAAATTCCACATTTTGGATTGGTTTTATTCTGAAATTCCACATCAGATTGTTATGAAATTTATAATAATGTAATATATAATAGATAGATAGATAGTCTTTGTTGCTCATCTATTTAATAAGCTATTCTGATATCTTATTTCTTAGGCTGTAAAGGATCTTTTGCATCCCCCAGTCCTCCTTTGAATGTTCTATTTGTAACAGAGCCAGCCACACCTTAGGCCCTTTAAGGCCTAGTTAACACATTTAGTTTTTCATTAATGCTATTTCCAATATTCAACTACAACTTATCAGACTTGCAGTTATGAGACTCCTGCCTCATTGTCATAGTTTGGGGGGATCTTTTTGTGGTTTCCGCTTTCTAATCTGCTTTCAAAACCATCTCATCATAATCATAATGGTCAGTTAGTTAAGGAAGAGGCCTTCAACCCTAGGAACACAGTTCACACAGTTAAACATGGTGGTGGGAGCATCAAGCTATGGGGCTGTTTAGCAGCCTCAGGCACAGGGAGCCTTGTTCGGGTGCAGGGAATCATGAAAAAAGAATATTATGTTGACATTTTGAGGGATAATATGCAGAAATCTGCTCGTAGTCTGTCCTTAGGTTGTCGCTCGGTCTTCCAACAAGACAATGACCCGAAGCATACATCAAAATTGGTCCAACAGTTCCTGAAGGATACCAAAACCAAGGTCCTGGAGTGGCCCGCACAGAGTCCAGACCTCAATCCTATTGAGAATCTTTGGAGGGTGCTGAAAGTGAACGTCCATGCTCGGAAACCACGCAATTAGGACCAGCTGGAACAATTTGCAAAGGAAGAATGGGCCAAAATCCCTCAGGTGACCTGTGCCAACCTAGTGAAGAACTATTTTAAGAGGTTGTTTTCAGTTGTGGCTCAGAAAGGGTACACCATTGACAATTAATGGCCAGGGGGCTAATAATTTTGGATTTCTCATTTCTGCCCTTTTTTTGTTTAAACTGATTGTATCAATAAAGTATTCTAATCAAAAATGTCAAATTATGTCTTTAGAGTCCATTTGTTTTCACATTAACAAATATGTGTTGTTAATGGCCATTTCCATGGAGAAATCAAACGTTTTGTCTAATTTCATAAGGGGGGGCTAATAATTTTGGTCACAACTGTAAATGCATATATCTCTCTCGCTCTCTCGCTCTCTCGCTCTCTCGCTCTCTCTCTCTCTCACACACACACACATATGCGCACGCACGCACGCACACAAACCTGTAAAGCAAAATACCTACTACAGCACTAGTAAATTTAAATATAAAAGAGAGGTCAAAAGGTTAGACCAATCGAAGTCAAAGGATCAAAGAGGGTCATCAGTTCAAAGACTCAAAATTGCACTCAACTACAATATTTTTTTCCCTTTGTGCCAAAGTACATATATACAGGTGCATGTAGCTTGCTTTGCTTCTCATTGTTTCAGCAAAAATTAAAAGACTTTTCTGCAAAGGAGGATCTGTCCTACAGTCCTCTGAGGATGAGGAGGACATGTCCAGCTGGAATGACACAGGTATTGAGGAGCCAGGTGTTTTCTCCCATTGATCCCCCCCCCGCCTCCCCACAGGATCAGTTCAAACTATCAAAGAAGCACTCAATTACACTCAAATACCGAATTTCTTTATAACACACACTAAACTAACATGTAAAAAATACTTTTATGTATCAAAACCGAATTAAAATTTATTTTACCATAGCTCCAGCAAGTTATATTTATTTTGATCTTACAATATCCTTTGTACTCCTTTGGCTTTAAACTTTTTTTTATTGTCCAAGCGTTTGTAGTTGCCGAAGCCTTCAGAGACAATCTAAAAGTCTTTGAACAAGTGGCCTCCAGTAACCCTCTCACACCTCCTACCGTAATTACGCATATCAGCGCAAAGCCCCAACTGTTATAGTAGCTTTCCAAAGTCGTTTCAATTGCGCGAAATGGCCATTTACTATGTGAGTTACGGCGATATCAATATAAAGCTTGAAGTGCGTCGCCGGCTACTCAAATGCACTCATAGAGGTAAAGGGTTAATACCAATGCCTGTCTATTTGCTACGGACTGCTACGGGTTTAATTGCGGATTTGAATTTACAATCGGATTTTTAAAGTGTTTTTCTGGAAGAAGCTGTAGCCTGCATTGCCAGACATGACCTTCAAAACCACCAAGAAGGAGATGGCTCTTGCAAGGACACACTTGGCACAGTCATTGTTGAAGGGTTCAGGTTCGTAATCCATTTTAATATTTACTGTAGACATAATTCATTCCTTATCATGTTATTGTGAAATTTGATTTAATCCTACACATCCAAACAAACTGAAGCCTCTCAAAAGAAGCCCAAATAATACATCTTTTGTAGTCCAAGGTGTGACAGAATTTGTGTACAAATGCAAATTCATGTACCCCACACATTTCTCAGAATCATTAATACTTCTTATCAAACTTAAAAGTCAACTGGAGATGAAACATGATCCATATCATTTATAATCTGTTAATGCATGAAGTATTAATATTTTTATAATTTGCATATAATTTATAATCTGTTAAGGCATGAAGTAATAATATTTTTATAATTTGCGACAGTAAAGAATTTTGAATAGTGACAGTTACATTGATTTAGACTGTCAGGCTTTCAATACGCCTGAGTGGATGATTATCAATCATCTTGTTGACAAGCTAAATGTGTTTTGATTGCAAGTCTGTTGTAACTGAACTGTGTTATGTGTACATAAGTAAATAATAACATAAATGTATTTCATCTCAGTGTTTGATATGGACAATGACTGTGCGATGTGCGCTGCCCCAAAGCCCCCTGGATCTGGACCTCCGAATACCCTTTGGGTGAGTTTTCCTTTTAAATCAATGACTGCAGGATTTTTCGTTGTTGTTGTTCTTCAATTCTAATATAGACTGGTATAAACTAAATTAAAATATATTGAAGGTGTTAAAACCTAATTGAACCACGATCTTCATCTCCCCCCCGCCCCACGCTCTTTATTTCAATCAAATTACGGTACTTTTATGTAATCATATATGTTCAAGACACATCCAAGAAGCAATGTATGACTGATAAATCATTGACTTTGCTTATTTTATTTTACAGATACAGTGTGATACATGTGAGCGATGGTATCATGAAGAATGTCTGGCGACCGACGAAGACACACTTAAAAAAGCAAGGGCAGGCCATTGGGAATGTGTCCTTTGCATTTAAATTGAAAAACAGCTGCAAACAACACTTGACTCTCACTTTCACCGACACACTGAAGCTCACTTACTGTATGTGTACACAAAATATGGAATTTGAACAGTGTTCCTCCTGATTGGAAATTGTAATTTTTCCTAAAATGTCTGCTTCAACAGTACTTCTGCTATTCTGTGTGATAGTAGACCACCTCAGATAGCTGCTCATAAAATTTCATAACAATCTGATGTGGAATTTCAGAATAAAAGCTATGTAAAATGTGGAATTTGAACAGTGTTGCTCCTGATTTCAAATTTCAATATTTCCTCAAATCTTTGCTTCCACAGAAGTTCTTCGATTCAGTGTGATAGTAGACCACCTCAGATAGCTGCTCATAAAATTTCATAACAATCTGATGTGGAATTTCAGAATAAAACCAATCCAAAAAGTGGAATTTGAACAGTGTTGCTCCTGATTTCAAATTGCAATATATCCAAAAATCTTTGCTTCCACAGAAGTTCTTCAATTCAATGTGATAGTAGACCACCTCAGATAGCTGCTCATAAAATTTCATAACAATCTGATTTGGAATTTCAGAATAAAAGCTATGTAAAATGTGGAATTTGAACAGTGTTCCTCCTGATTTCAAATTGCAATATTTCCACAAATCTTTGCTTCCACAGAAGTTCTTCGATTCAGTGTGATAGTAGACCACCTCAGATAGCTACTCATGAAATTTCATGTCAATCTGATTTGGAATTTCAGAATAAAAGCTATGTAAAAAGTGGAATTTGAACAGTGTTCATCCTGATTTCAAATTGCAATTTTTCCTAAAATCTTTGCTTCCAAAGAACTTCTTCTATTCAGTGTTATAGTAGACCACCTCAGTGAGCTACTCATGAAATTTCATAACAATCTGATGTTTAATTTCATAATAAAAGCTATCCAAAATGTCCTATTTGAGCAGTGTTTCGCCTAGATTACAAGACAATCTGATTTATAATATGAGAAAGAAATATTTGTTTTTAGCTCAATGTTCAAAGATCATGTAAACTAATGTCTCAAAATTAGGATTTGATCATACTGACAGTTCTATTTTAATTTATTGCAGCGGACTTCCGGTCTAAGACCGGAAGTTATGTAACCGCAGTCTGCTGCTTGCTAGTTCATGGACGTCCATAAGAGAGAGACACATGTGTCCCTGTTGATGTGTGTTGTCTTTAATAAACAATGGCGGGAAGACGCCTAACTGAGGAATACATCTGTCTCCGAAATTTCCTGGGATCATTACAATATATATACCGTAAAAAAAAAACTCGTCTTATTCTGAAAACCGGAAGATGTTACACGCCAGTAAAGACTCGCCGACTTCATTTTTACCGTAAAACTCGTAATACGGGCGAACTTTCAATTTTGGGACGGCTCACTTGACCAACAGAAACGTAGCGTAGGCTCACTTGACCGCAGTATCATCTCGGAGCAGCAGAGTCTTATTATACATCCATGAGCAGAGCCGACAGGCAGGAATACTCGAGCACACAGCTCGTACTTCATTATAATATATAAAAAAAGAACACCATGCATGTCATGATGGCACATAACAGCTCACGGCCGCAGATTACTCCGGGTCCCAGCCCCCTCCATATCCCAAAAATATTTGTATTGCAGATCTACATGAATCACACAAACGACTTATTTTGGATTCAAAACGGCGAATTTCGCCGAAAGGTGACAGGTTTGCATCACTGAACATAGACAGAGCACCACTGAAACATAACATCTGAGATGTAACAACATAATACACTTTTCGGGGATGCTTGGGATGTGAGTGAGGGACACGGCTTAGAACGGGCGTGTCGCCTGGCAGGACAGGAGAGTGTGTGCACCAGTCTGCTTTGATCTATGAATTCATGTCCGTGACACTCACTGCTGCCCACAGCTGTTTTATAGAAGGAAATTCCTTCACTTCATGAAAGTGTTTTAACCACACACACCTCTACACACACATGACGGGTGTTATTTTCCCCATAAGGAACAAGTCGCTGCAAATTATCCCGCTTATTACACGGCCACATTCTCAACAAAGTAACGACATGACTCCCAATATTAATTTAAATGCTTTTATGGATTTAGAAAATGTTTTTATTGATTTAAAAAATAGTTGTATGTATTGATTTAAAAAATAGTTGTATGTATTGATTTAAATTTACATGCATCCGCTAAGAAAAATAATCCGTTGTTACAGTTTTTTAAACAGTCTGAATGAAACGGCAGCTCTCAGCTGTGTATTTACACAACTAATGGCCCATCAACCACAGCTCTCTCCCCCCCTCCCCCCTTGATCTTTCTTCTCCAGCAGCTAAATTAACGGTAGGTTACTCTGAGTGACAAGCTTACAGTTAGACACAACACTGTCATTGCAAGTGACCCTCAGTTAGTCGACTTTTATGTTCAACTGCTAAATTCGTTACTGATAAAAAAAGGGCTTCTACTGTACCTAATTAGCTTAACACTAGAACCGCCAGAGGTTTTTGTATAGGCCTACCTAAACCCGTCAAATCCCGCGATTAGAATGCAATTTGTAACAACATAGGGTGCTACATAACACACTTTCAGGAAAAGTCACGGACTGGGAGACTTTAATATTTTATTGAAAAAAAGTTACATTGCACACACACAACACACATCACACAAATTGACCCGATTGGCGGTTCTAGTGTTAAATAAACTCACTAATTAATGAAACCAGTTCAATACGCATTATTCTTATTCTTATCATTCTTTATGAGCGCAGAAATAGTCTTAAAATCAGATCTGTTTTTTAAATGAAATCTGACGGCAGGCAGTTAGCTCTGATCACCTATAAATGCGCCGCACCTAATCGCTGGCCATTCAGCCACAGACACTGTTCGAAATGGGGGGGAGCTAGGGGGAGCTTGGCTCCCCCGAAGAGGGAGGGAGCTCCCCTGAAGGCTGACTTTGAGATAAATAGGGGGAGCCCAAAACAATCGTGCATATTTGTGTCACACAGATTAGAAATGTTGAGTTTCTGTAAATAACAGTTCTTGAAATAAATAATAGTTATTGTTCATTACAGTTTCTGAATATTTGTTTTATATTTGTGAATATGTCTGGGTGTTGCCATCTGTACGTGGCGGCGCTGCATTCTTACTTACGTTGCTATGGTTATGGCGGTGATGCCGGCGCGGTATTTGAAATGTTCATATTGATATTTTTTTAACTCTGGCTTTGTAATAAAAAAATATGGCAAAACGAAAACAGCCAAGCGTCACAGCTTTTGGATTCACAAGCAAAGAAGCGAAGGAGTCTAAAAATGACAACGTGAACGGAAAACAACTTTTAGTTGGCCGGCTGTAAGCGGCGTTAGGGTCGAGCTTGACAGCTCCACACCGAGGGAGAGGCCTGCCGATGCGGAGCCTGAAGAGGCTTCAACAACGGCCACATCCGTCGGCATAGTGACACCGTCTGTATTAGTAGAAGAGTGTTTTTATAGCAATTGATCGCATCCGCACTGCTGCGCCAGTCAACAGAGCGTGCGTGTGACATATTTAGTAGCAGGATGTGCTCTGAAAAATAGGGCTCCCCGAAAGCAAATGGGTAATTCGAAAACTGACAGAGCTCCCTCTATACAAATCAAACTGTAGACGGTGTGAAAGCACCTATTGTTTTAAATAATGGTCGGAATGTGACCTGTGAGCCTTCTGAATTACCGTGGGACAGCACATTCTAAACTAAAATGTTCAATCAATAAAGTAACATCTTATCTTATCTTAATAATATCTTCATATTAATAATAATAATAAATCATACAGTATGTGTCCGAAAGGGAGCAGGAGGAAGCAAACACAAAAATATACTGCATATTAAAGCAAACGATTGTAAAGGTTAAAGTATGAGCATAACAAATAAAGAAGTGTAATGTAAACATTTACATTATAATTATGATTATTTAATATATAAAGACTATATATTATTGAATTACAAGATTAGATATACTTCAGTTGATCTAAAATATTGATGTGTTCAAATGCTCTTCAAAACACAACTGAAAATCCATGAAACTTGTCTTTCTGTATTTGTGAATGAAGCGCCATCTCCTGGTTAAAACCTGAAATTGAAAATCTGGCAACGCCCTCTTGGAAAATAGTGGGAGGGCTTAACATTCCTCTATACTGGTCTTTGGCAGGTGGTAGGCAGGAAGCTGTAAGCTGGAGTCTGAAATTCAGTGCTCCATCTGTATGTGTTCTTTTCCCGTTAAGGGCGCTCTCAGAGTGATCAAAAGCAACGTTATTGAGAGCAGTAGGAATGTGTGGCTGAGGCTGATGATGTGCAAGATCTACGAGTGTATGCTGCGAGACGGTTGGACGGTTACAGCAAACCTCGATCAGTGCTGCTGTTATTTTAAGATACGTTGCTGTTTCTGCAGTTTCGGTCATTGGTACACAGTGGAACAGACTCTTTTTTCTTAGTAGAAGCAAGACGATCATTTTAAACCAATATTGTGAGACATGCCTTTGGTTTATTTGGTATGTAGCCGTGTAATAAATAAACTGTACAAATATTACCATGATTTGACAATATTTAGCTGTAATATTTTACAATAAATGACTGTTTAACACTTTACAGTCTTTACCTGTAATGTTCACAATATTATACTGTAATTTTGAATTTCACAGTGAAATTAATACAGGCACATTTAATTACTGTGAATGTACTGGATCAATGATTACCAGGACACAACATGTTACTGTATTATTTCATAGTAAAATACTGTATTCAGACCATCCTCTGTGATAACACAACAAATTAAGTGATTTTCTTGCTTTTGTCACTCTTGCTTGGCTTTAAAATACTACTTTCTTTCTTTGTTGCAGGTTTTAGTTAAATTGAAAGGGGCACCGCTGCATCTGCCTTCAAATAAACGATGCAACATATACCTACATCTATGTAACATTGAAATTGTTGTCTTGGTTTATTGTTTTCAGGTGCTTCCTGGGCCTTAATCCTGAGACGGGCTCGAAAGCCAAAAAGAGGCATGGCAATTCAAATCCCCATGTCAGCACATTCTTCAGAAAAACTGTTGACTTCGAGTGGATGTCTGTGTAGACATGTGTTACGTGCTCCCCTCCTTGTTTTCTTTGTCTCCCTGCTACAGGTGCACCTGGTCTGCCCCTAGCTCCGCCTCTGCCCAGGTGCACCTGGTCTGCCCCTGGCTCCGCCTCTGCCCATGTGTTACAAATTCCACTCAACCGTGTTATATAAAGAGAAGTTAGAGGAGAAGGATGTCTCGCCTGTCCTAACGCCGGGAGACACTCTCCTTAGAATACCTCTTTGCCATTTTGAGCTGTAGGCTATATTTTTTCAGATGTGTTTAGCCTGGAGGACCTGGTAGTCCAGTTTTTGCTGCTTTATTTTGTTTCCCATAGGGTTTATATTTGATTTCTGGTTAGGGGGGGAAGCTCTGGGTCCTACGGTCCATGGTGTGGCCGGGTGTGGCTGGCTCGGGTTCCCTCCTTCTGTTTGTCCCTTTTGGCCAGTCCTCCAGACCTCTTTTTGTTTCCCGTTTCGCTTGTGTGAGCAAACGGCTGATCATCAATAAATGCTCGTTACCAAGTACCGGTTATTGCGTGTATTCTTTCATGTTGCGGGTCTCAGCACGAGCCACTACAGCGGAGTAGAGGTTGGGGCCGTAACAACATGTCCAAGACACTGTGAAATGTACTTTGCACTTCAATGGAGTAATACAAAGTTAAAACGGGCATTTTCTTTGTTTTTCTTTTTCGATTGAGCTGATTGAATTGTGTAGTTATGGTATAATCAGTGCTTGAATTGGGCCGGTACTCACCGGTACGCAGTATCGGCACTTCTAATTTGTACCCATGTGGTACCGGGACTTCTTAAAGAGTAAAATGCCGGTATTCAGCCGCCGGCGGCACGTCATGACGCATGACAACAAATATGCCCAGCGTAGCAACGAGCAACAAAGTAAAATCAGGCATGGCAAAACACAAAAATCCCTCTGCACAAAAACCTTCTAACAACATCAATAATTCCAAAAAGACCAACAGAAAAACCAGAACCTAAATGCACACAAACTAATCAACTGAACAAGACACAGGTGAGAGGGGAGGAGACAACACCGGCACCAGGTGCACACAATCAGCAGAAACAGACAAGATGGGAGGGGAAACACAGAGACAGGAAAACAAAGAAAGAACCAGACATGACAGAAACAAAACACAGATTGTAATAAATATACAGTAAAGAGAAAAACCCACCAGCATTATGGATATATGACTTTGAGCCAAATACTTGTTTTTGGGCTGTATAAATAAATTGACTTGAAGCAGTTGCTGATTTAGAGTACTGGCACCTTTTTTATTCCAATTCAAGCAATGGGTACAATCCCAGTTAACTAGTCAAATTTATAATATATTATCGTATTATTTACATTTGTATATTTATAGTAAATTACTGGCTAATGTGTTGCATTACTCCTACAGTAATAGTGTGAAAATACAGGTAATTGCTGTAATGTATGTACAGCAAGGTACCATAATACCACAGCTCTGTACTGCTATATCACAGTAATTCCATGGGCATGGCAACTGTAAAATCACTGTTAAGAACTCAGACACTCAGGATGAAGGACCCAATTGCACGACCCGGGAGAAAGAGGTAAAGTATTGGTAAGATACTTTATTTTCCAAAAAAACAGCAAGATGAACAAAAAAAGTTACTATCGAATCTCTAGTTGAGATGACAAAAATTGAGAACAAAATGAAAGTGCTCACGTAGTGAGGATCAAAACTTTACAAGAGCACAAAGAGAGCATAAACCTGACCATGGCAAGAGACAAGACGAACTGACAAAGAACACTTCTTCTTCTTCTTCTCTTTTTTAATGGCGGGTCGCAAACAGCTTTTGGTTGCATACCGCCACCTACTGTACACGAGTGTGTATCATCATGTCAGTCCTCTAATAAACCAGCATATCAAAAAGAAAACCATAAAATAAAATAAAATAAAATAAATAAAACAAAACAAAAAACAAATCATCCATGGTCTACTGTTAAATTATTTTCCCTATCCCAGTTTCCCTCAAAAAGGTGAACAGTGCTTTTCTGATAGCTCTTACTCCTTCTCCTTCTGTTCCCAGAATACCCGCTACATTCCACTCCCTCTCTGCCTCTAAAACTGTATCCCTTAATTTCCCTCTTTCAACTCTATAGGTGACACAATGTAATAAAATATGTTCCACATTTTCCCTAACTCCACAGTTCCCACACTTGTCACTGTCACTTTTCCCCATGACATACAGCGTACCATTTAATGCAGTGTGATTTAGTCTGAGCCTAGCTATCATTACTTCCTCCCTTCTGTTTCTTTCTTTATAAATATTAATTGTAATTGTCTTTTGCACTTGATGGTATTCTTTGCCTTTCTGGTCTTTCTCCCACCTTTTCTGCCAGATCTCCATCCCTTTCTTCTTAATAACTGCTTTTCCTTCTCCTTTTCCAAGTTGAACTGGTAATGTGATTTCCTTTTGTAGTGCACTTTTTGCTAATCTATCAGCACACTCGTTCCCTTTCACCCCCTCATGCGCAGGCACCCAGCAGAACTGCAGATCTATGCCGCTTCTGTGAAGTCTTAACAGGCTGTGATTGATTTCTATGAGTATGTCTTCTCTGGCAGTTGTTGTTGACTGTATGCTTTGTAAACTGGATAATGAATCTGTGCATATCACCACCCTGTCTGGTCTGACCTCTTCCACCCACTGTAATCCTATTACTACTGCCAGCATTTCTGCTGTATACACTGAAAGTTGGTCTGATGCTCTTTTTGATATTGACACTTTAAATTCTGGGATATATATACCAATTCCGACACACTCTTCTTTGTTTTTAGAACCATCTGTATATATTTTGAGGTAATTGTGATAATTATTCCTGAGGTACAAACTTGTTTTGAGTCCTACTTCATTTATTTGCCACTCTCTTTTCTTTTCTACAATACTCACATCTATATTTACTATTGGAAAGAGCCATGGGGGTACACTACTGAATGGATTTGATGGTGAAAACTCTAACTCATGCATGCCGTATGTCCTTATTTTTTCTTTATTTGTCCATCCAAACCCACGCCCCTGAAACTTAGAATATTCCCAGCACTCCTGTAGTATTTTGTTTGTGATATTTCCTTCCCCACTTCCTTTTAACCTGACCCAATAAGCAAGAGCAATTTTCTCTCTTCTTAGCTCCAATGGAGTCTCTCCTGCTTCAACTAATATTGCATTAGTAGGGGTTGACTTAATTGCACCTATACACAACCGTAACGCTTTATATTGTAACCTATCAATTTTTAGTAATGACGTTTGTGCTGCTGCTGCATATATTAAACACCCATAATCCAGTGTTGTCCTCATAATTGCCCGATAGATGTCGATTAATGCCTGTTTGTCTGCCCTCCAGTCACATCCAGCCACTGCTCTTAATAGGTTCAACACTTTTTTGGATTTTGTTTCCAAATGTTTAATATGAGTTTTCCATGTACATTTACTATCTAACCATAGCCCCAGATATTTAAATTCATTGACCTCACTCATCGGCTTTCCATATAATGTAAGCTTCTCAGTCTCCATCTTGCGTTTATTCGTAAATTTCATAAAGCAAGATTTGCTTGCTGTGACAAAGAACACATTGGAGACAGGGGAATTTAAAAGCAGCATAACAAGACACAGGTGGGGACAATCAGGGGCGGGGCTGACGCTGATGAGGGCGGGAGACACACACCAGGATAGGAAGTGGGAGACAAGACAGAAAATAGTTAAACAAAACATGAAACATGACTCGACTCAACATTTATGTCGGTGCACAACAGTCGCAGTATTTAGTTGTACTTGTATTCTAATTTACTGTAAAATATCTACAGTAAATTACTGTGAAATCCATGCAACTAGTAGCCAGTAATTTACTGTAATCTTACAGCCAAACATTTTACAGTGTGGGATAATTTATCAAGACACTTCGCTTCGGGATCCTGGTTGCCCTGTCTTTGTTCTTTTTCATAAATGACCACATTGCTGCACATTATCCCTGACCTACTGACTTACATTTCTACTGGGCCAGAAACACAAGGACTTGGTGCCCCTGAGAGGAGCGTTGGACAAGAGACAAGAAATAACAACAACAGAAAATACTTATTAAGGAGGATGTGTCTCAGTCAGACATCTCGGCTCAATGAGACTACACTTCAACTCTCCACAGTGGAAACAATAACAGGAGAGCCTGCAATAACTCCAGTGTGATCTCAAACCAACACTCCAGTTCAGGGAGACGCATTTGACAGATCTAAATAATTTCAAACTCCCCATCTCATGTAAATGTCAACGAAAAAGCTCAGAGGCATCAATCTCAACAGAGAGGGCTATAGACTAGCAAACACTCCAAACACGATTGGGTATAATGACAGGAAAATAAATATGAAAGGGATGTGGATTGCTTGTATTCAACAGGCCAGGAAATCCTCAAAAGGACTGTTGTCATTTAGGAACTGTACCCACGGTGAAACAAAACCCAGTCCTCTCTGCATAATTTATATGCAGCGCATGTATCAAATCAATGGTTATACAAAACACTTTACAGCTGAAGTCATTGGAAAATGGGGCTACTGTCCTTCTGAGTTGACCACAGTTCCATCTATAAAGCCCCCGGGTATAAAGGTGACTTGCAATCTCAGATGTGATTAACAGAGACTCAGCCATCCCAGGATTTACCACTGCTTTGAAAGAATAAGAATTAAAGGAATTCTCCCATTAGATGATGCTGTTACCAAACTCATACAACCCGCTTCTTTCCCATGAACTAAACCTCGCTGTGTGAAGAAAAAATATGAACTTTCAGGAAATATGAGGTTAAGTCTTGATATCATTGTTTCCCTCAATGCTGCATCATTATGTTTTATGAGGATCAATCATCTGAACAACATCTACGAGAAAATCAGAGTCCTTAAAATAATAATAATATTGATCATCATCTTTCTTTAGCTTGTGTTCCTGGTAGGGTCTCCCATGGCAAATTGGTCTCAGGCAAGGGGCCATACTAAGATTGGTTCAAAAGACCTAATGAAAGACGACACAGGAAGTGAGGATACCCGGCCCGGATTAAGCCAGGGGTCCCCTTCTGGAGCCAGGCCCAGAAGGAGGACTCGTTGGCGAGCGTGTGGTGGCCGGGCTTGCCACAGAGCCCAGCCAGCCACAACCCGAAAAGGCATTGGGGCAACACCTCCGCTTCTCCGTTCCGCGGGCCCACCACCTACGGAAAACAGCGATGGGGTCGGGTGCGCTGCCAGAAGGGTGTCATTGAAAGCAGAGGGTCTCGACGGACCAGACCCGGGCAACAGAAGCTGGCTTTGGGGACGTGGAACGTCACCTCTCTGGGGGGGAAGGAGTCGGAGCTTGTGCGGGAGGTGGAGCGTTACTAGTTGGTTATCTGTTTGGGCTCACCTCTATACACAGCGTCGGCTCTGGAACCTTACTTCTGGATAGGGGTTGGACTCTATTCTTCTCCTGAGTTGCTCAACGTGTGAGGCGCCGGACGGGTGTGGGGATACTCACAAGTCCCCGGTTTGGTGCTTCGAGAGTTTAGTATTATGGACATCGTCATCTTGTTTTTTACAGAATTAACAAGATCAAAATACAGACAGCACCATGATCAGACATGGCCATGGTAGCATCTGGTCAATACACATTTTACAAAAAGAACCTCACGCTTTCTTGAAGGATACTTTAAAGGTGACCTATCATGCAAAATGCACTTTTGTACGTCTTTTATACATGAATATGTGTCCCTGGTGTTCCAGGGAACTCACCAAGTGTCAGAAAACACAACCCTCTCTATTTTCCTCCATACCCAAATCTCTTAAAAAGGGGCTCCAACGGATCTGATACAGACTGATCCAGATTTGAACACTTCTATGACGTCACAGAAGTGACGCTACGGCTATTGGGCCAACTCCACCAATCAGGAGGAGACAGCCACGGACATTGCCGTTCGAAAGCGCTGGAGACGCTATAGTACATATGCCAGGCCTGTAGATGATGCTGTTCTCACAGAATCAGCCCATGCAAAGACAGTGTTAAATTGAGCGAAATGAGGAATGGCTAAAATGCATGATCTGTTTGGTATTTTGAAAAATAAAAAGTATAAATATGCCTTATATATGTATGGTCCTACACTATATTGTTCAAATATAGCATGATAGGTCCACTTTAAACTAGCAATTGAGACCGGTAAATACTTTGGAACAATTACTGATGCTTTAAATCTAGCGAGAAAAGTAATATTTGTATAGACTTCTATACAAAGTGCAGGTTTAAAGCACTTAAGAATTGGCTTGACTTTTCAAACCTTCTATTTGAGTCAAGAAAATCTATAATCCCAAATAACAACAATTACCCTTTTTTGCTTTGCTTTTTAAATTCCAGGTGTTGTGCATGCTTATTTACCACCAGTCTAACTCAGAAACTTTGAATAAAGAAAATCCACCGCTAGTATTTCTAGTAACACGTTTACTTTTCTTTCTTTGAAAAGTCCAATTGACTGCTGTGAAAAAGAGCCGTTACAGCAACTTTGAACTGTATATCACTGTATTCTCTGCAAGGAGAGTCATTGCTATTTGTTTGGATGTCGCCAACATTCTTAGGAGAACTATCAAACAAAAAGGTCTTTGCTCTAACTGCCAAATGACCTCACTTTTGTTCAAAATGCATGTGAGACATGTGTAGTTTCTAAGGTATTAGAACGTTGGTGTTCTGGAAGGGGCTTAGCATAGGTTAAATTCCCTTGGGATGCTCTCAATAACTGTTTTACAATCAATAGTGTTTAAGTTTCCAACCCTGCTTCAAAGGTCCATCATACAAGATAGGGGATCTATAAGCAGCTGCTGATAATAACATTCATCATTATGGTTTACTAATTGTTGTCTTTTTGTCCTCTAGGTTGCACTGCCACGTCTACAGTAGCGCAGAATGGGCAGAGGAAACAGGATTGGGCCTCAAGTTTTTTGCAACCAATATACATTCTCCTACAAACTTGGGATAGGAGGGTGAGTGAACAAGTTATCCATTGGTTGGAACCTACATTCCCATTGTTAGACGTACTCAATCCTGCACACTAATCCTTCAAATTGACAATGTGAACATATGTCGCCATTTTGTAATTTCTGTTATTTTCAGTTGAGAATGTTTCAAAGTAATCTTAAAAAAGTAAACTTACTTTTAGTTTCTACTGTTTATAAGTAGATTTCTAAATATTAAATTTTCATTCATTAATGGTTGTAGAATTCAACAAATATTTAATTGTTCCCGACAGAACATTTTGTTCTGTCATTTTATTTAACGTGTTTGATTGGAAAATGTTAGAAAAAAGCTGCTAAATAACTGTAATCTCCCTGTAGAACTTTAGGTTCTGTATTTATTTTAGTGTTTGATCATAAAAATCTAATGAAAGAAATTGTAAAAAACAGTTTTTCTCATCAGAACTTTATTGAATTTTAATGTAACATTTTAAGACAATGGATTTTGAAAAGAGAGGAATCATCTGTAACAAAACAGTGTTTTCCTGTAAAATCTTTAGGGAAAATTCCTGTATTCATTCAAGCATTTTTCTATGAGTATATATTTTCGGCGTTGCAGTTTGTAGACAGTCCCTAAGCACTCCTCTCCCTCCTCCAGCTGCAGATTGTGACCAATTCTTGATGTTAAACTCTGAATACGGCGCGTATCAAACTGTTCTGATAAAAACGACTCTGTAGCTCGTTGTCTACCTTGCTATGTAAAGTCATGTTGTTTGTATTTTTACAACATTATGTTCATGAGTTATTGACGTGCATGTCGCCTCGCTCTGAGTGTTCCCTTGAGATGTCTTTCACTTATGTGAAACCCGTGCCTATTGCCAAGCACTGATGTTATATCTTTATATTTTAGGCCAAGCTCAAAGTAAAAATCGATGAACCGCTCCATTGTTGTGGTTTCTGTGTTGCCGAACTGACCCGGAAGTACATTGAGCTAAATGAAAAGTTTTGCAAAACATATATAGATTTTGTTTTTTTCAACCAATTTGTTTGTTCTTCTCCATGACCCCTAGGGGGCTCCGTGGTTTAGAGGTTGCAGATAGTGCAGGAAAAAAATATTGAGAAAATTTGTGCAATAGCAGAACCAACCACATGCTACAACTTCCTAAAGTTATTTGCAGTGTCAGCAGCTGTTTTTACAACTTACCACTGATCCACTTGGCATCCGGATCATGTAACTGGAAGTCTCTTTGAAACAGGTCATCCAGTGTCAGCTCTGAACCAAAAGGTTTACCAGCATCATCTACAGGAGAAAAAAAATAATTATAATATAAACAATGAATTATCCCTAAAAATAAAAAAGGCGGAGCTCACAAGGCCCCCGGAGCGGACAGTGTGAGATGGATTTCCTGCTGTGTTTCCCTGGATGCTTAATATAGACCATGCAGACCCCCCGCAGCAACTAGGAAACGACACCAGTAATCCTCCTCACACTGTCCGCTCCTCGGGCCCCACAGGGCGACCAGCGAGCCCCACAACGTCCCGCCAACACGGCACCCAGACCCCACGCAGCATTCTCATCTGTTTGTCATTACTGGTGTCATTTTCTGGTTGCTAACAAACGCCATTGTAAAACATAAACACTGACGTTCCGCTGTAACGGTGATTGACTCATCAGAACAGAGTGGGCGAGCTGACCAATCAGAGCACAGTGGGCTCATAGGGAGGGGGGGCAGGAGCTCCAACAAGGCGTGTAGGACAGAGAGTGAATACACATACTATACAGAGATGCTGTATGAGAAACCAATGTGATTTTGTAACATTGAACAATGTAAATATATTCTACTAGACCTCAACAATGGAAATATGATCAGTAGAAATGGCCAAAACATGGGACCTTTAAGTTTTATAGTGACGCTTAAAATGCAGCTACGCACGTTGTACAAAATCCCAAGCTATATCAAAACCACAGATGTTTTCAAATGTTTTTACATACTGTATAAGCACACACAAAATGACAAGTGATGAACAGTGAATGGATGAGGTAACATTTCTTAAGATACAGTGGAGGAAATAAGCATTTGATCCCCTTGCAAAATATTTGTTAGTACTTGGTGGAGAAACCCTTGTTGGACACAAAGAGGTCAGACACTTCTTGTAGTTGGTCTCCAGGTTTGTGCACATCTCAGGAAGGATGTTGGTCCACTCCTCTCTGAAGATCCTCTCCAAACCCTTAAAGTTTTGAGGCTGATGCTTGGCATCTGGAAGCTTCAGCTCCCTCCACAGATTTTCTATGGGATTAAGGTCCGGAGACTGGCTAGGCCCCTCCATCACCTAAATGTTCTTCTTCTTTAGCTACTCCTGTGTTGCCTTGGCCGTATGTTCAGGGTCATTGTCCAGCTGGAAGACCCCTCCATAACGCATCTTCAGTGTCCTGGCTGAGGGAAGGAGGCTATCGGCCAAGATGTTACGGGACATGGCCCCGTCCATCCTCTCCTCGATGCAGGGAAGTGGTCCTGTCCCGTTAGCAGAGAAACACCCCCAAAGCAGAATGTTTCCACCTCATTGCTGATGGTGGGGATGGTGTTCTGGGGTTATAGTCAGCATCGCTCTTCCTCCGAACACAGCGGGTCAAGTTGATGCCAAAGATCAATATTTGTGTCTCAACTGACTGTTACAATCTGTCTGTGTTGTGTTTTTGTCATGTCTGGTTCTGTCTTTAGTTTCTTGTCTCTGTGTTTCCCCTCCCATCTTGTCTGTTACTGCTGATTGTGTGCACCTGGTGCCCTGTGTTGTCTCCTCCCCCCTCACCTGTGTCCTGTTCAGTTGATTAGTTTGTGTGCATTTGGGTTCTATTTCGTATATGGCTTCGCCCTCTAAGGCTATCGCTATTGGGTAATCCCCCTGCGCCCCCGTGCAGCACTGAAACACTTGTAGTCCACGCCCACCCGCAAGGTGGGCCCCACCCTCGGGCCTCCTTCCGGTATAAATAGGAAGGAGGCCCGGCAATCTGCTCCCTCTTTTTTTCAGCAAACCAGCACAGTTACTGAAGCACAGCAATTGAGAATCATCATGAGCAACAACTGCGTCCGTGATTGTCCCTCATGTGGCTCTGGGTTCATAATGAGTTATGACCTGCAGAGATAAAAGCAGTATGCGAATCCTGCCGGGGGTCAGAGCACGCGTACGCGGCTCTAAACCAGCAGGTAGCATGCACTGCGCTCGTCTCCCCTCGGGCGACAGGAAGCGGAGAGTGGACACTCTTGCTGCTGTGGCCGAGGAGGACGATTGGCCCGTCCAGGCTTACGAGCCCGCGGACGGGGCCTCGTGTCCCTGGTGCAGAGTGCCGGGCAGGAGTCCGAAGCAACTCCTGCCCCGCCTCCCTCCACGGTTCACCGTTCTGTTCTCCCCTCCCTCCTCTCCCCCGGACGGGGGAGATAGAGTCGGAGCAGGGTGCCAGATTGGCGGCCGAACATGCTTTCCCCCTCTCCGTCACCACAGCGCGGCGGCGTCTGTTATGGAGACGGCCAGAAAAGTGCTACTGGACGCTTCAATCAGCCCGGACGGGCTGTTCGGACCCCAGTTCCACGCCATGGTGGAGTCCATGAAGACGGCCGCAGAACAGGTGGACGGCATTCGCCAACATGTACAGCTGGCTCCAGTCGATGAGCTGCCACAGCGGCACCAACGCCCGCAGCAGCCGGCCACAGGAGGCCGCAAGCGGAGAGACGCCCACAGCAACCGCCCCGGCGGCTGCAGGGGCTCCGTCTCACGTCCCCGCTCCCCCGCCACCCCAGAGACAGGGTCTCCCGGCGGCAAGTCAAAGGGGAGTGAGGCTCCCCCGCTCCTGGTCTGCTCCGCGAAAGCCTCCGAGGAAGCGGAGCCGGTAATTAAGCCGGCTGCCACTAATCTGTTGATTAAGTAGACAGCAGGGCTCCCTGCAGAAGCCTGCTGGTTTTAACCTATCGGTTAATAAACCTGCAGAGCTCGCGGCATTCCCCTGTCCGAGATACGCCTCCTACACACGGTCATAATAAACCCATGAGCGCCGTTATAACGCCTCATGTGGGCAGCACTGCACACACCTCCACTCATCCCCTGAGCGTGTACACGTCTCATGATGAGAGTCAGAGTGAGACGCAGCGTGTGGAGGCCCCCGCGCAGCCCGTTCGGTCCAAGCCCACCTGGGGTTGCCTCACGCCCTGTGTAAACCAGCTGCCTATAACCTGTCGGTTAATAGCCAGCAGGGCTCGTTGCTAAAGCCTGGTTTTAACCTGTCGGTTAATACATTTCAGAGCGCGCTAATTAAACCGGCTGCCACTCATTTGTTGATTAGTAGACAGCAGGGCTCGCTGCAGAAGCCTGGTTTTAACCTGTTGGTTAATAAACTACAGAGCTCGCGGCATTCCTCTGTCCGAGATACGCCTCGTACACACGGCCTTAATAAACCCATGAGCGCCGTTATAACGCCTCATGTGGGCAGCACTGCACACACCTCCATCCATCCCCTGAGCGTGTACGCGCCTCATGATGAGATTCGGAGTGAAACGCAGCGTGTGGAGGCTTCCTCGCAGCCCTTTCGCCTCACAGTGGCGGCAAGGGCAATGGCATCACAGAGAAGCCAGAACGGGGGAATGAGCAGTATTCCAGGCTGAGTGCCCCCAGCGGCAGCGCCCGCAGCGCCAGGGCTCGCTGCAAGAAGCCTGCTGGTTTTAACCTATCGGTTAATAACCTGCAGAGCTTGCTAATTAAGCCGGCTGTCACTAATCTGTTGAATAAGTAGACAGCAGGGCTCGCTGCAGAAGCCTGCCGGTTTTAACCTCGGTTAGTAACCTGCAGAGCTCGTGGCATTCCTCTGTCCGGGATACGCCTCCTACACACGGGCATAATAAACCCATGAGCGCTGTTATAACGCCTCGTGTGGACAGCACTGTACACACCTCCATCCATCCCCAGAGCGTGTACGCGCCTCATGATGAGAGTCGGAGTGAAACGCAGCGTGTGGAGGCTTCCTTGCAGCCCTTTTGCCTAACAGTGGCGGCGAGGGCAATGGCATCACAGAGAAGCCAGAACGGGGGAATGAGCAGTATTCCAGGCTGAGTGCCCCCAGCGGCAGCGCCCGCAGCGCCACGGCGCCAGGGCTCGCTGCAAGAAGCCTGCTGGTTTTAACCTATCGGTTAATAACCTGCAGAGCTCGCTAATTAAGCCGGCTGTCACTAATCTGTTGATTAAGTAGACAGCAGGGCTCGCTGCAGAAGCCTGCCGGTTTTAACCTCGGCTAATAACCTGCAGAGCTCGCGGCATTCCTCTGTCCGAGATACGCCTCCTACACACGGGCATAATAAACCCATGAGCGCTGTTATAACGCCTCGTGTGGACAGCACTGCACACACCTCCATCCATCCCCAGAGCGTGTACACGCCTCATGATGAGAGCCGGAGTGAAACGCAGCGTGTGGAGGCTCCCTGGCGTGGCTCGTTGCCATGACGACCACAGAACATCTCGAGCATGTGCGCCCACTCTTAGAGTGTTTCTCAGAGTGGCAGCGCGTGTGTCTGATGGACAGATGGATGAGCAGGCTGATCAGCAGAGGATACGTCCTGCAGTTCGCCTCTCCCCCCCCCCCCCCCCCCCCCCCCCCCACAGTTCAATGGGATACAGGAAACACTCCTGTCCTCCCAGAAGCTATGTCTTGCGCTCCAATCAGAGCTGCTGGAACTCCTGTTGAAAGAGGATATTTCCAGGGTTCCTCAAAGGGAGGAAAATCAGGGGTTTTCACTCCCGTTATATTTCTAATCCCGAAAAAGACTGGGGGAATGAGACATCCTCGATCTGTCAGTATTCCACATGCTGACGATCAAACAGGTACTGGAATGTTTTCACCAGGACGACTGGTTCACTTCCACCTGAAGGATGCAACTTTCACGTACCCATCATCCCAAAACACAGGAAATTCCTGCGTTTTCCATTCAGGGAATATCAGACGAGACAATCGGATATTTCCTGGCTCCTCGTATTTGTGTAGAGGAGGCTGGAGCCACTACACAGAGGAGGGATGAGAATGTGTTTTTTCTCTGGACGACCTGCTATTTGCTGGCTCGCCCCAAGGAGGAAGTCGCTTTACAGACTGTACATCTCGTATCGCATCTGTCAAAGCCTGGGTTTCATAATAAATTGGAAGAAGAGCTGTCCTCTTCCCTCTCAGACAATCGTTTATCTGGGAGTGGAGTTAAACTCAGCCAGCATGAGAGCGCGACTCTCGCGGCAGCGAGGGGAGGAACTGACAGCTCTCCTCCGGCGTGTCATAACCCACACAGCCCTCTCCGGCGTTGGCGTCAGCTGGTCACTTGATGATCCCCTTGGGTCTCTTCCAACAGGGGGACACTCCAGAGGTGGTTCATTCGCTGCAGAAGCCTGCTGTTTTAACCTATTGGTTTATAAACTGCAGAACTCGCGGCATTCCTCTGTCCCAGATATGCCTCCTACACACGGTCATAATAACCCACGAGCACCGTTATAATGCCTCGTGTGGACAGCATGCACACACCTCTCATCCCCTGGTCGTGTACGCGCCTCATGAGGAGAGAGGAAGTGAAAGGCAGGGTTTGGAAACTCCCTCGCAGCCCTTTTGCCTCACGGGCAGCGGCGGCGGTGGCGTGGCTCGTCACCATGAAGACCATTACGGCACTTCACAGAGAAGCCTCTCCCCACAGCAGTGCCATGGGATACAAGAAACACTCCTGTCATCCCAGGAACAGTGTGTTGCGCGGTTTTTGACCCCCGCTATTTTTTTAAATCTCCTCTGTCCTGTGCGCGCGCTGTCTTGCTAGGTGGCGCGCACGGCTGCCTTGCGCCATTCTCAGCACCTGTTTGTGCACTATAGAGAGCTCTCGATCGGGCAACCTCTGTCTGCACAACGGCTGTCACACAGTTTGTGTGAGGCTGTTTCACAGGCATGTGTCCTCTGGGGTGGAGCCCCCGGAGAACATCAATGCGCACTCCACCAGAGGAATTTCCTCCTCCACGGCTTTGCACGGAGGAATGTGGAGTGGAAGATATTTGCACTGCTGCATCTTGGTCTTCCCCCTGTTCGTTTATTCATTTTTATTTGAGGGATGTCTCCCATTCCTCTCTGACACACCCTGTACTGGGTGTCCTGTCGGAGTGAGTGACGTCAGGGATCCAACTGTGCGCCTCTGTCCTGCCTCTCGGCACGCGGAGAGCGGCCCTTTTCCCCTCTTATAGGAGGGATGTACCTTTTTCCTCTGAGACACTTCGTACGGAGTGCCTGGTCAGAGTGAGTGACGTCAGGGATCCAGCTGGGCGCTCTCCTGCCTGTCTGACACGCAGAGAGCTGCTGTTCCCCCACTAGAGCTGCTGTTCCCCCTCTATGATCGCTGCGCAAGGTGGGACCTTCGTCTCTACTTTCTCACAGCGGCCGGTATGTATTGTTCCCAGCCTTCACACCGTCGGGAAGATAGGCATGTTTTGCTATGTTCCAGGGACGGTGATGCGCCATTACGCATGGCACAACAGGCATGGGGTGTTATTTAGCAGGTGTGTCTGTGCTTCTAGTGCCGGGCGGACCCAGTGGGGCGCAGACTACATCATGCTTCGCCCTTAACCCAATAGCGATAGCCTTAGAGGGCGAAGCCATATACGAAATAGAACTGAGGTTACCTACTGTAACCCCAGCTTCTATGAGTAAATGGCGCAGCCCTCTAAGCGCTGGGCCCCACTGGCTCTACGAATAGCTGAAGAAAAGTTATTTGGTATGGGAGCAGATTGCCGGGCCTCCTTACTATTTATACCGGAAGGAGGCCCGAGGGTGGGGCCCACCTTGCGAGTGGGCGTGGACTACAAGTGTTTCAGTGCTGCGCGGGGGCGCAGGGGGATTACCCAATAGCGATAGCCTTAGAGGGCTGCGCCATTTACTCATAGAAGCTGGGGTTACAGTAGGTAACCTCAGTTCTGGTTTTTCTGTTGGTCTTTGTGGGATTATTTGATGTTGTTGGAAGGTTTTTTGTTCAGAGGGTTTTTTGTGTTTTTGCCTTCCCTTATTTTTACTTTGTTGCTAGTTTTTGCAATAAAAGTATTTTTGAATTTGGATATTCTGCTTTTGGGTCCTGTGTAACTTGCCCTCCAACCGTGACACTGATGACATCATCTTCTCCCAAGCGTTCTCTGAATCATTCAGATGTTCATTGTCAAAATTGCAGGATTTGATCCATTATGGTGTATACCAATAGTTTTCTTGGTGACGGTGCTCCCAGCTGCCTTGAGATCATTAACAAGTTCCTCCAACCCAGTCTCACATCTAAACGTGTAATAACTACGTTGGTCCGCAACTTGGGACGTAGTATTTCTACAAAAACGCCTCTGATATTGTAAGATCCCTACGTTTTTTTTCACCATTAATTTCCAATGGCTGGCGTCTCTATGTCACGTGATCTTCAAATCCCTCCCTGCAGAAAAAAAACAACATGGCCGACCTTCGTTTTATTCTCGGTGGGAAAATGCCTATTTTAAGCTTAGTTTGGCCACTAAAATGCGTTTTGATGTCATTTAATGCGAGACATATGTGTTGCTATTTCAGATTATGTATGCAGTGGATGTACATGATCTTTAGATTGCTAGTTATTACGAAGATTACTTCAGGAAATTGTGTCCATACAACGTTTTCATTATTACCAAGGTGGTTGCAAGGGACGCTGTTATCGATATTATTTCTGTTATGTTGTGTAACTGTTTAATGGTGTTATCTGTATTGCTACCCCCTTCCCCGTCAATGTATAGTGTTGGTCCACAGCGCAAACGTATTAGTTTAACAAAATCCGCATCTAAAATTGTGGCATAGATACGTTATTTTCCCATGTGCAATTCTCCAACCCAATCTCACATCTCACACCACATCGCCAAAAACAAATACCGGAAACAGACGTAGGCAAGATCATAAATATTTCAGCAATCAAACAACATCTTACATTTCTTTTCACATAATACGTCTCCTTGCAGTATCAACACTAATTCGACTGACTTTTATATTTGATCCAATTGTTAGATAGGCTGTATTTACACCATAAAGGTGCACAGCTGATATAAAGGGACACCAAGTGGTTAAAGCGCATTATTGCATTTTATTATTTGTATTATTAGATATTAATAGGATCCCTATAAAGTATATGCATTACTCGTTATTCTCTACTAATAGTTAATTAAAGACTGTATATAATGACTATTTTGCACATCCCTTTCAAGATTTCAAGATTTTCTAAGGTTTATTGACATATCATATACACAACTACGGTGTAGTTATGCAATGAATGAAAAACTTCGGTTGCAGGTTCCTCAACAGTGCATTACAAGACATCTATCAATATGTGTGTATACCTCCACCATTAAACTGTCATATTCTGCTCATTTCTTATACTATCTACATACATATTATAAGAGTATAATTGTTACGGCTGCTGTTTCTGTCTGCTCGTTAATCTGTTTGGGATTGTTTGCAGCTGTGTGCATGTGGGTAATATGTGAATGAGCTGTGTGGTTGCCTCGACGTCATTGGCTGTCATCTCCTGGTCCCGCCCTCGCTGCATCCGAAGAGGTGATTGGATGAGACGTCATCCAATCGAAGTGCACAGCCGGCGCACACCTGCTGGGGAGGAGTACAAAGGCTGGGGACAACTGACACTCTGGAGGCTCTGTTAAGAGGACAGACGCCTCTCGCATTTTGCTCTTCATGCTGTGGTTAATCTTGTGTGTCTATCGCCGTGTGATATTGTGTATTAGTAGGGTTTAGAGTATAGTTAGGATTTGTGACTGTTGCCTTTAGTTTAGCTGTGTTTTGTGTAAACTCCCTCGGTTAGTTGTACCACTCTTGAAGTGAGGTTTTGTTTCGTTCTTTATTTAGTGTGATAGTGTTATTTCCCGTATGCGTTTAGACTCCTTTTTTAGAGTCCTCCTTTAGTTGGTTATTTGTCAACCTGTGCCCTTTTGGCTCTTTTGTTTGTTTCAGGCTGCTTGCCTGCCATTTTGTTCACCTGTTGTGCATTAAAACAGCTTATAACTTTTACCAATTACATACTGGTGTGTGTTGCATTCCTCTTCCCCTAGTTGGGACGTAACAATAATACATATAATATCAGTTAAAATAAGTGCTTCAACATAGTTAACATTGCTGGAGGTATACACACATATTGATAGATGTCTGCAGCCTATCTACCAATTGGATCAAATATAAAAGTCAGCCGAATTAGTATTGATACTGCGAGGAGAAGTATTGTGTGAAAAGAAATGTAAGATCTTGTTTAATTGCTTAAATATTTATGATCCACGTCACGTTTTTAGTTTTGGCGGCAGTTCTTCCAGTTTGTCTAGAAGTCTTCTCATCAGGGCTCTATAAATAGAGAACTACGGCAGATATGTAATATTCAATGCAGCCGAACCGTGTATTACAATGCCGTTATGTGATGACTTTCAAAGAGAAAAGCAAGCACACTCGGAATAAAGTATTATTTTATTTTTAAAAAATGTTTTCGGTCTGTTTCCGGTATTTGTTTATAACGATGTGATGTGAGATGTGAGACTGGAATTGCACAGGGGAAAATAACGTATCTATGCCACAATTTTAGATGCAGATTTTGTTAAACTAATACGTTTGCGCTGTGGACCAACACTATACATTGACGGGGAAGGGGGTAGCAATAAAGATAAGACCATTAAACAGTTACACAACATAACAGAAATAATATTGATAGCAGCGTCCCTAGCAACCACCTTGGCAACAATGGAAACGTTGTATGGACACAATTTCCTGAATTAATCTTCGTAATAACTAGAAAACTAAAGATCATGTACATCCACTGCACACATAATTTGAAATAACAACTCATATTTCTCGCATCAAATGACATCAAAACGCATTTTAATGGCCAAACTAACCTTAAAATAGGCATTTTCCACCATGAATAAAACAAAGGTCGGCCATGTTGTTGTTTTTCTGCAGGCAGAAATTTGAAGATCACGTGACATAGACGCCAGCCATTGGAATGAATGGTGAAGAAAAACGTAGGGATCTTACAATTTCAGAGGCGTTTTTGTAAAAATACTACGTCCCAAGTTGTGGACCAACGTAGTTATTACACATTTTTTTATGAGACTGGGTTGGTTCCTCCTGTGTAGTTCTTGGCTGATCCCTCACCTTTCTCATGATCATCAATACCCAACGGGGAGAGATCTTATGTGGAGCCCCAGATCAAGGGCGACTGATGGTCATTTTATTTTTCTTTCATTTAGAAACACACACATTCTTCTTCTGAATAATCGCACCAACAGTCCTTCTCACCAAGCTGCTTTCTGATGGTCTTGTAGCTAATCCCAGCCTTGTGCAGGTCTATAGTCTTGTCCCTGAGGTCTTTAGACAGCTCTTCAGTCTTGCCCATGGTGGAGGGGTTGGAATCTGATTGGATGATTCTTTGGACAGGTGTTTTTTATACAGGTAACATGTAGATATTAGGAGTAATTTTTTAAAGGAAAAGGACTCATGTAACCGGTCTGTGGGAGCCAGAATCCTTGTTTTCTGCAAGGGGATCAAATACTTATTTCCCAAAGTTAAATGCAAATAAATGTTTATCTTTTATGTACATTTCTGGATTTTCTTTCACTGTTTATATAAACCTACCATTACAATTATAGACTGTCAATGTATTTGTAAGTGGGCAAACTTACAAAATCTGCAGGGGAACAAATACTTATTTCTTCCACTGTAAGTAGCTCTACTGCAAATGGCCAGCGCTTAATTTTGAATGGAATAGAAAGCGTTTTGCTCTGCACTGTGAGTGATGGGTGTGCAGGGAGCCTCACCATTAGACAGCAGAACGATGGAGAGCCCGATGAGAGAGAGCACCCCCGCGATGACCAGCAGAGAGATCCCGATGCCCTTCCAGTTCTTATCTGACCCGATCGGCCCTGTGTCCTACACAGCAAGGGGAACAAAGCATGTCAATACTGTTGAATCATATATCAATAATGCTGAAAGAAAAATACAAAATAATGTATTTAGAGGGTTTTAACCTGTTAAGCCCTGAGCCTGTTTTTCAGGTCTCGGAGTCGAAAAGGACATGCCCTGAACAAATGACTATAACTTCAATTCTAAAAGGGGTAAATTAATAATCTTTTTTCTCAAAGCAATGATAAACCTGTGAGTTGGATGTAGAAAAGTCACAATCAATATAGATGTTTTTATTTTTAAAGTAAATTCAGATTGAACATAGTAAAAAAAATGTAAATTATAGTTTCCGTCCAAAGAAAACCCATTACTTATAGTGAAAACCACCCTTGAATGATGGGAGAGTAGACTAAGAGCATTAGGGATCCAAACTATAACATATAATAAGTACCCCGTGTCAAGATTGATGCCAAACAAGTTAAATTTCACCTTTTTAAAGAGATTTAGCAAACATAACCCACTTCTGGGGTCATTTGGGTGGATTTGCCATATCTCAACCCTGTCTCCTAAAAATGACGTTCCCACTGAACTAAACTGCATTCTCAATTACTTTTAGCTAGAAACTTATTTTCTCCCACGTTACGTTCGTTATGAACGTATCTCAAATACGTTTATTTTCTACATATCTTTGCCATTTATTGTCTTGCTTATAATAATGATAATAGTCATCTATAAATATAATTTTAGAGCACACATTTTAAATCAGTAGACGAGGCTGTAATTTCGCCAGCTGTTACTCTCATGAGCGAGGCAGAAAATAATAGTTTTAACATGCCAAAAAGCTGCTGTGTCGTTTATTGCACCTCAAACATTAAAACAAATCCAGAGTTACGTGTTTCTGTACTTCCTCTAAGAAGAAAGGACGGTAACAGAAGATCTCTGTGACGCCAGATGTGGTGTTGTTAATGCGATATGATATCCAGTTTAGGATGGCCGAAGACACTACACTACCCATAATCCCCAGCTATCGTTTGGGACTACAATCCCGTTGACAAACCCCGTGTTTAATCTTCAAGACGTTTTTGTTTTTCCCAAAATTAGAAGTTGACAGTATTAAACTGTGTACAGCCCTGGGGGTTTAGGCGATAGGAAACAGATTGGTGTGTACAAATTTAAAACATGTAATTACTAAAAGAAAATCGCTTGTATCCATAATGGGCTGCATTAAGATATACCCACATGACAGCTCATTGTTACTTTGTAATTCTACTCCACTACAATTCAGAGGTTGACCTGGTCTTTTTACTCCACTAAATGTATTTTAGTTACTTTGCAGATTCTGAAATATAAACAACCCTTAAAACAGACTGCAGTTACACCTGAGTAAAATTCAGGGAAAGGTGATTGTCAAGTGCCAACAATCAGGAGAGATATTTGATTGTTGGTGCTTGAGAAGACTAAACATTTATCTGCAGAACTCTATAAAGTATATTAATTACTCGTTATTCTCTACTAATAGTTAATTAAAAACTGTATATAATTGCTATTTTGCATATCCCTTTCAAGATTTCCTAAGGTTTATTGACATCATATACACAACTACAGTGTAGTTATGCAACAGTGCATTACAAGACATCTATCAATATGTGTGAATACCTCCACCATTAAACTGTCAAATTCTGCACATTTCTTATACTATCTACATACATAAGAGTATCATTAATGTGTATAATATCAGTTAAAATAAGTGCTTCAACATAGTTAACATTGCAGGAAAGCAATATATTAGACGTTAAGTACTTTGTCAGGCTTAATTTATCTATCTGTAGATAGATTCCCCCAAAGTTTTTTCTTAACCTAAAGTATTCTTAAATGTGTTAATAAAGGTTAATTAGTTTGTATGTTTTGCACATCCTCATATTAATATCTTTTTACATCCAGCACTAAACAGTTTTATTGTAGAGATCACTTACAGTATCTTCTTGATTTTTTATATTCTATATTTCTGTCATTGACCTTTGAAGGATTATTTGAATTATTTGAAGTATTAAAGTAACGTGTTATGGCAGGAAAGTTCAATCTGGTATATTCATTTTAATGTCACCTTATTATATTCGTGGGTGTTAAATTTGAAAGTGCATTTTTACTCTTTAAATAATAGAGAGGCTTTTCATATATTCCTGAAACAATGGCCCACTACTTAGTAATAATAAATTAAAGCAATAGTCTTTTCTTCCACTTTTCATGTGTAGTCAGAAGGGTGGTTTTATGACCTTTGACATCTGCTTTGCAGTTCCCAGCAAGGAAGGGGCCCTGAGTCTCTAGCTTCCTCTGCTAATTGCTAAAACCCGTATTGATTAGCCCAAAGGGAGATGTGCCTCAGATACAAGACAGTTGAAGCCTTGTAGAATTAATGATTTATCTCCTACAGACCCCAAAAGAGGCCTTGAGACTTGGGTCACCCAGCAGTAAATGAGATAAAGGTCCTTTTGAGCTTATCAATAAAATGTATTAATTCCTAGTAAGCTGACTTTGGGGTGAAGGGAAGTTCAGGGAAGCCATTAAGCGATAAGAACAATTAACTTCAGTTAAAGATACATGATAGGATGTGTGTGTTGAAAATGTTTAGGGGGAATGAGTATGTGTCCTGTCAAAGAGTCCTCTGTCATGACTCCAAACCATTGATTGGGGGATCTGCCTGAGGGCAGAGGGACAGAAACACACACACACACACACATACACTGTGAAGCAAACGATGGAATCAACAAACTGACTTACAACCTGGGATCCCACCCAGAAGGGAAACCGACCAATGGAACACTGCCAACTCACTGTATAGCTCGCTCAGAAGTGAACTCTGTGTATAAATGTTGTGATCATTTTGAAGATCGGGGCTCTTGTTTCTGACTGGCCGTTCCTGAGACATGTCTCACACGGTGGTAGAACCTGAGCCCGGACTACTCTGCAGAGTGCTTCGTGATTCGGTGATGTATTTGTATGTTTTACCATTAAAGCAGATTATTGTTTAACCCTTATCCTGGCTGCTTTGAATTGTTCCTTCTTTTGAGAACCCGCTCATATAGGAATGGCGCGGAGCAGAGATTCTGCCCCAACACCTTCTACTTTCACCCTATGAAAGTATGTACTCTTGATATTTTTTTCATCATATAACATTATTCAACAAAAATAAATCAATAACATGCTTTAACTACTAGGCGGTGCACACAAGGTACACACAGCATACTAATAATAACTTTGTATTATTAGTGTAGGACACTTATGTATGTATAACATCTTAAGAAGTGTAGTTTTATTCATGTTTTTACATAATTTTACAGGATATTGCTATACTATTTCTCATGTTTTACTTCTACACATTAATATCTGATTTGTAAAACATCACAGACAGAAAGGTATATCTGTCATTTAATGGTAAGCTATTGAAATTGGGATTCCATAGATGTGTCTCCCATCACTCAAATCCCCTGACTATTTTCTCAACTCAGTATTTACATTCTTATATTCAAAGAAAATCAGTAATATCTTTAAAAACTACAAGTCCTTTTCTATCAGCTATGCACCGTTATGGTGTAAATATAACCTATCTACCAATTGGATCAAATATAAAAGTCAGCAAAATTACTATTGATACTGCAAGGAGATGTATTTTGTGAAAATAAATGCAAGATGTTGTTTAATTGTTGATACATTTATGATTTTTTCCGTTTTCTAGACGGACCACTATTGCGGTAAGCATGTTGTAACTTCCGGTTGTTGTTGTCATCTCCGGGTATCCCGTGTGCCTGTTCTGTTGCTGATAGCTTATTATCTTAAACTTAATCGATCGTTTTAAAACTCTTGATCACGGTAACTGCCTGACGTTGTAATCACACGTTACTACAGCTTAAGCACTCACAACTCTCCTTCTCTTAGCGACTGTAACTCCACAGTTGCCTACACTCTTTTCGGGTTTGCTAATGGTAGCTACTTTAGCTTGATAGCTAGCCATGGCTCTTTCCCCACCCTCGGGTGCTATTTCCTGCTCTAACTGTCTCATGTTTGGTTACTTCCCTACCTCCTTTACTGGTACCGATACATGTGTTAAATGTAGTATAGTTGTTAGGTTGGAGGCGGGAATCATAGCCATAGAAGCCCGGCTCCGCATCTTAGAAAGTAACTCAGCTACAGTAAAAACCATGTTAGCCGGTGCGGACCGGCAAAAGGTAGCTCCTCTTAGCCGTCCCCTGTCAACTCCCGAGCAGCAGGGAGATTGGGTGACAGTTCAGAAGGGGCATAACGCGAAACCCGCAGGTTCCCACCAACCCGTTCACGTATCTAACAGATATTCCCCACTCAGCGAGACACCCGCTGAGAAGCCAACTCTGGTTATTGGTAGCTCTATTATGAGACACGTGAATTTAGAGACCGAAGCCTCCACAGTCACATGCATTCCGGGGGCCAGAGCGGGCGACGATGAGGCGCATCTTAAACATCTGGCTAAAAATAAATCTAAATACAGTAGGATTGTTATTCACGTCGGTGGTAATGATGTTCGTTTACGCCAATCAGAATGCACCAAACTTAATGTGGCGTCGGTGTGTAGTTATGCTAAAACAATGTCGGACACCGTAATCTTCTCTGGTCCCCTCCCCAATCTGATCAATGATGACATGTATAGCCGCATGTCATCATTTCAGCGCTGGTTGTCTTGGTGGTGCCCAGCAAACAATGTGGGCTTCGTAAATAATTGGACAGCCTTCTGGGGAAAACCTGGTCTGATTAAGAGAGACGGCATTCATCCTACTTTGGAAGGTGCAAATCTCATTTCGGCAAACATTTCAGGGCTTTGTGGACTTAATCCATGACAAACTGGAGTTGAGACCAGGAGGCGGAGTCGCAGTCTTACACGCTTCTCTGCGCTCTCTCCTAGGCAGTCATCCATAAGAATCCCGAACCCAATAAAATACCCAATATTAACGGTGTGTGTGTCTGCCCAAGGACAATTTAAGGTAAAACCTAATAGAGGTGTCATACATAATAACCTAATAAAAGTAAATGTAACAACTACTACAGTGCAACAAAACAGGAAGATTAAATGTGGTCTCTTAAACATAAGATCTCTAGCATCTAAAGCAATATTGGTAAATGATTTAATATCAGATTATAATATTGATATATGCTGTCTCAATGAAACTTGGTTGAGACATGAAGAATATGTCAGCATAAATGAGGCCACTCCACACAGCCATATCAATACTCATATTGCCCGAGGCACGGTCCGAGGAGGTGGAGTTGCAGCAATCTTTGACTCGAGTTTACTTATCAATACTAAACAAAAATTAAATTATACCTCCTTTGAAAGCCTCGTTTTTAGTCTTACGCATCCGACCTGGAAAACTTTGCAGCCAATCTTATTTGTTACAGTGTACCGTGCACCAGGTCCTTATTCAGAATTCTTATCAGAATTCTCTGAGTTTTTATCAGCTTTGGTACTTAAAACAGATAAAGTAATTATCGTAGGTGAGTTTAATATTCATGTTGACGATGATAAAAATAGCCTTACTGTTGCATTTAACTCTATATTAGATTATGTTGGTTTTTCTCAGAGTGTAAATAAACCAACCCACTGCTATAATCACACTCTCGACCTTGTTCTGACTTATGGTATTGAAATTGAGCAACAATTAGTCGAACCGCATAATCCTGCTTTATCCGACCATTTCTTAGTAACTTTTGAAGTACTTTTACTAGACTACAAAGCATTAGTCAAAAGCTCTTGCAGCAGAAACCTATCTGTTAGTGCCATAGCCAAATTTAAGGAAGAGATTCCACCAATACTTAACTCGATAGCATGTCTGCAATTAAGGGAGGAAACTTATACAAAATGTACACCACCCCAAATTGATCATGTTGTTGATAGTGCTACAGATGCGCTGCGAATAAAATTAGACTCTGTTGCTCCTTTGAAAAAGAAGAAAATAAAACAACATAGATTAGCTCCATGGCATAATACCGAAACCCGCAAAATAAAGCAAAAGTCGAGACAACTTGAAAGGATATGGCGTTCCACTAAACTTGAAGAATCTCGTTTAATTTGGCATATTACTCTCAATGAATATAAGAAAGCACTGCGTAAAGCGAGAGCAGCCTACTACTCTTCATTAATAGATGAGAATAAGAATAATGCAAGATTTCTTTTCAGCACTGTAGCCAGGCTGACAGAGAGCCACAGCTTGATTGAGCCTTCTATTCCCATAGCACTCAGTAGTAATGATTTGATGTGCTTCTTTAACGATAAAATTGTTACTCTTAGAAACAAAATTAATGACCTCTTGCCTTTGACCAGTATAGTGTTATCAACACCTCCCGGAAACGTAAGTTCTAATAGTAAACTAGAATGCTTTTCAGCCATAAACCTTGAACAATTAAGTACAATGATTCTCTCTTCTAAACCATCAACGTGTATCTTAGACCCGATTCCAACTAAGCTGTTAAAATACGTTTTTCCATTAATTAGCACTTCTTTATTGAATATTATAAATTTGTCTTTATTATCAGGCTATGTTCCACAATTATTCAAAGTAGCAGTGATAAAACCGCTTCTTAAAAAGCACAACCTCGATCCAGAGGTTTTAGCCAACTATACTATTTCTAATCTTCCGTTCCTCTCAAATATTCTTGAGAAAGCAGTCGCAAAACAGCTGTGTGATTACTTAAAAAACTATGATTTATTTGAAGATTTTCAGTCTGGCTTTAGAACACATCATAGCACAGAGACAGCTCTGGTTAAAGTCACAAATGACATTCTAATAGCCTCAGACAAGGGACTTGTCTCTATTCTTGTTTTGCTCGATCTCAGTGCTGCATTTGATACTATCGACCATGATATCCTATTGCAAAGACTAGAGCACTTAGTTGGCATACAGGGAACTGCTTTAGGCTGGTTTAGGTCCTATCTATCTGAACGCTCTCAGTTTGTACGTGTCAACGATGAATCTTCCACGCAAACCAAAGTTAGCCATGGAGTGCCACAGGGCTCAGTGCTCGGACCTATTTTGTTTACATTATATATGCTTCCGTTAGGCAATATTATAAGGAATCATTCTGTAAACTTTCATTGTTATGCGGATGATACTCAACTATATTTATCAATCAAGCCTGATGAAATTAATCATCTAAATAAAATACAAGACTGCCTCAAGGACTTAAAAACATGGATGACCTTACATTTTTTGATGTTAAACACGACCAAAACTGAAGTTATTGTACTTGGCCCAAAGAATCTACGAAACAAATTATCTAAAGATATACTAACTATGGATGGCATTAATTTGGCCTCCAGTGAGACTGTAAGGAATCTTGGTGTTATATTGGATCAGGATTTATCCTTTAACGGCCACATAAAATCTATTTCAAGGACCGCCTACTTCCATCTACGTAACATTGCAAAAATCAGGCATATCTTGCCTCAAAACGATAAAGAGAAACTAGTCCATGCATTTGTTACTTCAAGGCTGGATTATTGTAACTCCTTATTATCAGGGTGTACCAAGAAGTCAGTCATGTCGCTTCAGCTGATTCAAAATGCTGCAGCTCGTGTACTAACCAGAGCTAGGAAAAGGGACCACATTACTCCTGTTCTGGCTGCCTTACACTGGCTCCCTATAAAACACAGGATAGAATTTAAAATTCTTCTTCTCGCCTACAAAGCCCTTAATGGGCAGTCGCCATCTTACCTTAAAGAACTCATTATACCCTACTGTCCTACTAGGGCATTGCGTTCCAAGAATGCAGGGTTGTTGGTTGTTCCTAGAGTCTCTAAAAGTACAATGGGAGCCAGAGCCTTTTCTTATCAAGCTCCACTTTTGTGGAATCAGCTTCCAGTTTGTGTTCGGGCGGCAGACACCCTATCCGTTTTTAAGAGTGCGCTTAAGACCTTCCTTTTTGATAAAGCTTATAGTTAGGGCTGATTAGATTCAGCCCCTAGTTTTGCTGATATAGGCTTAGTTTGTCGGGGGACATCTTACTTCTTCCTTCTCTCTGTCTATACCTGTATACTCTCATGTTCCGATTAACCCAGCTTCCCCAAATGTCTTTCTTTTTGGTGTCTATATATACGCCCGGGATCCGGAGTCATGGATGATCCTGCGGTCCTGTGTCATAGATCGCGAGTCCTGGATCTTGAGTCGTGGCTGTGGTCCTGGGTCATAAGTCCTGGATGGATATCCTCGTGGATTCATCTTCCTATTATACACACATGCATTTCCAAACATATGGACTACCTATGTTACAAATGTATTATCTTTTCAATTTACACACGGCATCTATTGCACGTCTGTCCGTCCTGAGAGAGGGATCCCTCCTCTGTTGCTCTCCCTGAGGTTTCTCCCATTTTCCCCTTTAAACTGTGGGGTTTTCTCCGGAAGTTTTTCCTTGTACGATGTGAGGGTCTAAGGACAGAGGGTGTAGTATTGTCATACTGATATTCTGTACAAACTGTGAAGTCCACTGAGACAAATGTAACATTTGTGATATTGGGCTATATAAATAAACATTGATTGATGATTGATTGATTGATTGATTGATGATCCACGTCACATATTCAGTTTTGGCGGTAGTTCTCCTGTTTGTCCAGAAGTCTTCTCATCAGGGCTCTATAAATAAAGAATCACGGCAGATGTGTAATATTTAATGCCCCCGAACCGTGTATTACAATGCAGTTATATGATGACTTCCAAAGAGAAAAGCAAGCACACTCTGAATAAAGTATTATTATTTTTTTTTTTTTTTAATGTTTTCGGATATTACATTACATTGCATTTAGCTGACGCTTTTATCCAAAGCGACTTACAATAAGTGCGTTCGGCCAACAAAATACAAACTTGAAGAAAACAGAATCATATAAGTACATCAGGTCTCATAGAGCTAAAACATTTCAAGTGCTACTCAACTGGCTTTAGATAAGCCAGTCCTTTATTAGTATATAAGTGCTTTGTTAGTAATTCTATAGCTCAAAGTGGAGTCGAAAGAGATGAGTTTTCAGTCTGCGCCGGAAGATGTTTAGACTTTCTGCTGTCCTGATTTCAATGGGGAGCTCATTCCACCATATTGGAGCCAGGATAGCAAACCCACGTGTTTTTGCTGATGGGAACTTGGGTCCCCCTCGCAGTGCGGGTGCAGCGAGCTGTTTGGCTGATGCAGAGCAAAGTACACGTGCTGGGGTGTATGGTTAACCATGTCCTGGATGTAGGAA
Source organism: Notothenia rossii (assembly GCF_949606895.1). NCBI lineage: Eukaryota > Metazoa > Chordata > Actinopteri > Perciformes > Nototheniidae > Notothenia > Notothenia rossii. The sequence continues at coordinate 57,797,992 of NC_136904.1, read as the reverse complement.
GGGCCAGATCCATTCGCAGCATGGTACGCAATTACCATTGTCTTGAAGTGGATTCTAGCAGTTACCGGAAGCCAGTGAAGCGAGCGGAGGAGCGGCATGGTGTGGGAGAATTTAGGAAGGTTGAAAACCAGACGAGCCGCTGCATTCTGGATGAGCTGCAGAGGTCGGATGGCACATGCAGGTAGACCAGCCAGGAGGGAGTTGCAGTAGTCTAGGCGTGAGATGACGAGAGCCTGGGCCAGAACCTGCGTCGCTTTCTGGGACAGCTGGGGACGTATCCTCCTGATGTTGTAAAGTGTGTATCTGCAGCAGCGGATTGTAGCAGCGATGTTATCTAGGGTCACACCCAGATTCCTTGCAGTCTGAGTCGGGTAAACAACAGAGGTGCCGATGTTGATTGTTAGGTCAAGAGTGGGACAATCTTTTCCCGGAAAGAAAAGCAGTTCAGTCTTGTCAAGGTTGAGCTTGAGGTGGTGGGCATACATCCACTGAGAGATGTCTGCTAGACAAGCAGAGATGCGTGCGACGACCTGGGTCTCTGAGCGGGGAAAGGACAGAATTAATTGGGTGTCATCAGCGTAGCAGTGGTATGAAAAACCATGGGGCTAATGACAGATCCGAGCGAGTTTGTGTACAAGGAAAAGAGGAGGGGACCGAGAACAGAGCCCTAAGGGACCCCTGTAGTTAATTGACAAGGGTCGGACTCGGACCCTCTCCAAGTTACCCTGTAGGTGCGGTCTTTGAGGTGAGGAGGGAAAGTGCAAAGCCTGAAACTCCAAGTTCTTGGAGAGTGCGAAGGAGGATCTGATTATTCACCGTGTCGAATGCAGCAGACAGTTCCAGAAGGATGATGACAGAGGAGAGGGAGGTTGCTTTAGCCGTGTGCAGTTCCTCAGTGACAGCAAGGAGAGCAGTTTCTGTGGAGTGACCTGCCTTGAAACCAGACTGGTGCGGATCCAGAAGGTTGTTCTGATGGAGATAACAGGAGAGTTGTTTAAAGACAGTGAGTTCAAGTGTTTTAGACAGGAACGGGAGGAGAGAGACAGGCCTGTAGTTTATATCATCGGACGGGTTGAGAGTGGATTTCTTTAGGAGAGGGTTTACTCTTGCCTCCTTGAGACTGTTTGAAAAGTGACCAGAAGTTAGAGAAGTGTTGATGAAATGGGTGAGAAACGGTAGAATATCAGGAGCGATAGTCTGAAGGAGGTTTGAGGGGATAGGGTCCAGAGGACAGCTGGTAGGACAGGCAGAGGTAATGAGGGTAAGAACCTCACTTGGAGAGAGAGGGGAGAAGGAGGTTAGTGTGTGGGTGAACGGTGGGTCAGGTGATTCAGAAAAGGAAGAGCGAATATCATCAACCTTTTTTTCAAAGTGGTTAACAAAGTCACTTGACAGAAGGGAGGAGAGGGAAGGGGCTTTGGGGGGGTCCAAGAGGGCGGAGAAGATGGAAAATAGTTTTTTGGGATTGGAATAGGAAGATTGGATCTTATCTTGAAAGAAAGTGCTTTTTGCCTGAGAGATCGAAGCAGAGAAAGAGGAGAGGAGAGCCTGATAGGTTAGGAGGTCGTCATGGTGTTTGGAATTCCACCGTTTCCGCTCTGCTGCCCGAAGGATGGTTCTATTAGCACGCAGTGCGTCATTTTGCCAGGGAGCAGGAGGGGACTATCATATTGCATTAACATCATATCCCACCATGCATTGCGGCTAAAACATCCAATCAACAAGCTTCAAGCTTAGGATCTTGGGCAGGGGTGGGGAACCTTTTTCCTCTCAAGGGCCATTTCAATTTTTTCAACATCCTCCGAGGGCCGTACAAATGATTGACCTCTGCTTAAAAATACTAAAATCACAGCCCATTAATTTGCAAAGAAAAAGCAACCTCTTAATCCAGATATCTTACCATGACTCGCGCATGCATTCAAGTGCACGGTTGTGGCATGACCACCAAAACAGAAAGACATGGACACAAGATGTGTGCAAATGTATTTAGTTTCATGTGGACATGATTTAAGTGGTAGGGGGACCTAACCTCCTCTAGGGGGGGTCCATCCTCCCCCAGGAAGATTTTTGTTTAAATGTTGAAGTTAAAAGCATCAATCTGGTGCACTTTGAGAGCAACATTAAGAGATCTATGGATACATCTCTCAACACCCATATGAAACAGAACTGTAAGCAGAATTTATTTTTCTTTATGGATATTTTACAAATCACTCCCCTTTTAAACTGTATTCTTGTTTATTAATAAAAACTTTTTTTTACTGTCATATAGTATTTTATACCTGTTTACTTTATTCTCTTATTTTGTTATAACTATAATAACCATATAAAGATGTGCCTTTACCTCACTGGTTGGAGAAAAAGCTTCTTATATTCGTTAGCATAGCTAGCTAACCAGATGCTAATAACAACAAAGTTATTGACTGTATGATCAGTATGACATAGGAACAGATCGCCACTGGGCTTTCAACTAAAGACACAGCCACGGAAAAACTGCGGCATGTGTATGACTGCAATTTGTGAAGTGTTGGAGCGGCGTTCTGGTGCTCTCCGTCTTCGTCTCCCTGTCAGACGAGACATATACCACGTGATGACACGTTATCGTGTTTAATTTGTTTTTGCGGTCTAGATTTCTTAATTTTTTTAATTTTTTTGCGTGTGTTTATAAATTACCTCGAGGGCCGTACCAAATGGTCTCGCGGGCCGTATACGGCCCGGAGGACGGAGGTTCCCCACCCCTGATCTTGGGTAATCTGTTCAGTGGTTGGTTTGTGTTGTGTAACGCTCGAAATGTTCCTTATAGGCCTACGTCTGTTTCCGGTGACTTTATTTGCGGCTAAAAAGCCGAAGATTATAGAATTAAATGAATAAATAAAAACAAGGATAATTGTGTGTTATTAGTGAGTAAATAACAGTGTGTTATTTAGAAAAGAATAACAAATTACAAGGAAGAAAAGATTACAAAAAATACAGATTTCAGTATTCCGAGGCTCTGAGCCCCATTTCTTTTCCACACTGACGGGAAAAAAAGTCAGACATTATGCGATTTAAAATACAAACAAATAAATGAAAAAAAGTAAAACACTGGCATGTAATTTACGTTAGAATAAATAGAATGGTTTTGAAAAATATATGAGAGTAAAATCTACGTCACTTTACAGCCACACCCACTTTTGGGGAAACCAACGCTGTCATTTGAATGGCGATCAAGCCTGAAGCCACAGAGATCTTCTTTTACAGTCCTTTCTTCTTAGAGGAAGTACAGAAACACGTAACTCTGGATTTGTTTTAATGTTTGAGGTGCAATAAACGACACAGCAGCTTTTTGGCATGTTACAACTATTATTTTCTGCCTCGCTCATGAGAGTAACAGCTGGCGAAATTACAGCCTCGCCTACTGATTTCAAATTTGTGCTCTCAAAGGATATTTATAAATGACTATTATCATTATCATAAGCAAGACAATAAATGGCAAAGATATGTAGAAAATAAACGTATTTAAGATACGTTCATAAGAAATGTAACGTGGGAGAAAATAAGTTTCAAGCTATATGTAATTGAGAATGCAGTTTAGTTTTGTGGGAACGTAATCTTTAGGAGGGTTGCATATCTCTGGCACCCATCGGTCGATTTTGGTGGTTGACATCTCTTTTGAAACGTTAGAGCCAATAGAATCAAAAAAAAGGGGGGGGGGTTCCTAAATCCATCTAAACATTACCATTGATGAATGAGAGTGATGGGCAGCCAGCATGCCCAAAGCCGGAAGCTCTCTTACACTCTATAGGAAAAGTACGTTTATTGACATATATGTTAGGATGGATTATCAGTAATCATTTCAAAGTGACACAGAGACATAGGATTAACCTTCAGCAGCGTTTGTATGCGTTTTAATGCCCTTGAACACAACTTTTGATCAGAAAACAGCAAAGGTAAGACGTATTTGCCGTTTTGGACCCGTAAAGCTAAGTTGTGTGTTGTCTTTGCCAGCTTTCGCTGCAGTGAGTTCTGGTCGCAGTGATGATACTTATACCATTGGAATCTGTGGAATATCAGCTTTCATATGATATCTTGTTTGCGCAGATTGCATGAAGTATAAAAGATTGCTACCGTGAGTTATGTGCTAAGTGCGTTAGCACCCTTTTGCTTAGTGCAGAGGCTTGGCGTTAAAGTTGTGTTTTGTTTCGGTAAAGATGGTTCATATCGTCAGTTAGCTGAGTTTCTTCCCGTTAAGTGGGTATGAAACATTAATAGGTTGTTAAATGTTAGGAAGCCCTGAGACACAGTTTCGTGAATATTGTTGCGTTTTGCCCCCTCGGGCGGGCCATGGGGTTTATTAACAGGTTAAGTACATTGAGCAAAACAGAGTACTCAAGCCGCTCATGTAGGGGCTGGGCATACATCTTTGCTTTGCTCCATGAAAAATACAGTGGCAAGAAAAAGTGTGTGAATGCTTTGGAATTTCCTGGTTTTATACATGAATTGGTCTTTTTAATGTGATCTGATATTCATCTAAGTCACAATTATAGACCAACACAATGGGCTTAATCTAATAACCAGAACATAAATAATAGTTCATTTATGTATTGAACACACGCAAATTCCTGCATACTGTACAACCAGGGCATTTCAAAAGGGACACTTTCTCCTGCCCTGTATATAATATAATAATCCTAAAAGCAGAGTTTAAGTACCTTAAGGAAATTAAGGGTTTTCTTTTTCTTACAGCCTCACATTTCTTTCACGCTGACTACCAATGTCTGGTAATATGGTATAAACATATTTAAATGTATAAACCATCATAATATTGGGGTTTACCCATTGCTATACATACATTCAAACAATACTTAATACTTTTGTGTTAATGGGAGAGCTGATGTTTTATTGGGTTAAGACTGCAACAACTGAACAAAATAAGATTCATTTCGGTCATGATTTCTCATAAAAAGCTTCTTTTTTTTCATCTCTACTTCTTTTATTTTATTCAACCTCTTTCAGATTAAAGCGACTCACTGCCCGGGTTTGAAAGTCATGTTTATTTTTATTTTTATACTTATTCTATCAAAGTATTCAGTGTGGTTTTATTGAACACAAACAGGAAGTTAACAAAGTGCTGCAGGTGTGTTTGTGAATTGTTTGTCCTTCAGTTTCTTCAAGGTTCTTCATCCTGTTCATCACCCAGTGAGCTGAGACGCATGTGAAAGCAGCTTGAGGTCAGTCTGAGGGATCAATACTCTAATTTACTGAGCATTGGCCTCCAATAAAAACGTTACATCTGGGACAGAAAGATGAAAACAGGCCTGGAAATACAAGCTTGATGTTAATGTTTCAGGAAATCCAGTCGACAGAGCAGAGTGATGGTGATGGTTGCAGCCACTGTTTCTGTGAATGAGATAATGTGAAGCGTACAGTGGCATCAGTCAAAACCGCAAATACATGCAACTCCTATTCAGTATCTATAGAGACTCCTAAAGCCCCGATGCAGGCTAACATCAGACACTTCTTGCCTTTTATATACTTCCTCATCATTTGTAGCCCACATACCTCAATACTGTTTTGTATTGAAAAAAAGTAACATTTGAATACAGATTTTCGTTAAGACCCTACTAAATCCCCATGTTAATCGTCAATTATAAAGAAATATGTTTACAAAATGTCTCACAAATCTCATTTACTATTGTATTTGTACTGACTGTTACTTCACTTCAGACTGTATCATCATTGTAGGTGCAACACACACATTTTCTCTGGAGAATTAAGGAGAAATATTTCTGACATTTTATAATGCTGCCTCCTCATTTTACATTTGCCCTTTATGTGTTGTAACACTTTATCAATACAGGATTTCTGATTTTGATGAAGGTTATACACAAAACACCAATAGGTTTTGGTTACACCCTAAATGTGTAAACAATTGTCCTTTAAAATGTAACATGGCTTTTCATGAACATTTTCTGTTGTTGCAAAAAGTTATTAAAAGACCAAGAATGTACCTTATAAAGTGGTATTGACCCTGAAAGGTAACACCTGGAACCAACACAAATCAGTCACAGGACACACCTCTTGTTCTCTCTGTGTTCTCTGTATTCTCTGTGTTCTCTCTGTGTTCTCTCTGTGTTATCTCTGTGTTATCTCTGTGTTCGCTGTGTTCTCTCTGTGTTCTCTCTGTGTTCTCTGTGTGTTCTTTCTGTGTTCTCTCTGTGTTCTCTGTGTTCGCTGTGTTCTCTCTGTGTTCTCTCTGTGTTCTCTCTGTGTTCTCTGTTCTATGTGTTCTCTCTGTGTTCTCTCTGTGTTCTTTGTTCTCTGTGTTCTCTCTGTGTTCTCTGTGTTCTCTCTGTGTTCTCTGTGTTCTCTTTGTGTTATCTCTGTGTTCGCTGTGTTCTCTCTGTGTTCTCTATGTGTTCTCTCTGTTTGCTCTCTGTTTGCTCTCTGTGTTCGCTGTGTTCTCTCTGTGTTCCCTCTGTGTTCTCTGTGTTCTCTCTGTGTTCTCTCTGTGTTCTCTGTGTTCTCTCTGTGTTCTCTGTGTTCTCTATATGTTCTCTGTGTTCTCTCTGTGTTCTCTGTGTTCTCTCTGTGTTCTCTGTGTTCTCTCTATGTTCTCTCTGTGTTCTCTATATGTTCTCTGTGTTCTCTCTGTGTTCTCTCTGTGTTTTCTCTGTGTTCTCTCTGTGTTCTCTCTGTGTTCTCTCTGTGTTCTCCGTGTTCTCTCTGTGTTCTCTCTGTGTTCTCTGTGTTCTCTCTGTGTTCTCTCTGTGTTCTCTATATGTTCTCTGTGTTCTCTCTGTGTTCTCTGTGTTCTCTCTGTGTTCTCTGTTCTATGTGTTCTCTCTGTGTTCTCTCTGTGTTCTTTGTTCTCTGTGTTCTCTCTGTGTTCTCTGTGTTCTCTCTGTGTTCTCTGTGTTCTCTTTGTGTTATCTCTGTGTTCACTGTGTTCTCTCTGTGTTCTCTATGTGTTCTCTCTGTTTGCTCTCTGTTTGCTCTCTGTGTTCGCTGTGTTCTCTCTGTGTTCCCTCTGTGTTCTCTGTGTTCTCTCTGTGTTCTCTCTGTGTTCTCTGTGTTCTCTATATGTTCTCTGTGTTCTCTCTGTGTTCTCTCTGTGTTCTCTGTGTTCTCTCTATGTTCTCTCTGTGTTCTCTATGTGTTCTCTATATGTTCTCTGTGTTCTCTCTGTGTTCTCTCTGTGTTTTCTCTGTGTTCTCTCTCTGTGTTCTCTCTGTGTTCTCCGTGTTCTCTCTGTGTTCTCTCTGTGTTCTCTGTGTTCTCTCTGTGTTCTCTCTGTGTTCTCTCTGTGTTCTCTATATGTTCTCTGTGTTCTCTCTGTGTTCTCTGTGTTCTCTCTGTGTTCCTGTAAACTGAACCCAGAAGCTGGAGGAATCGTCGCTCTTCTTACTGTTGAACTTGATAAAAGCTCCGGTGTAAACGGGCCAGAACAATTCTCTGAAGACGAAGCACATTCATGGACGTACATCAAGCTCTTTATCTTTCTGACATCTATTGTGCAGCCTAATTTCATTTGCAGTGACAGAGCGGCGTTATGAACAAATCTATCTGGCTTACAGAGCCTCGAGCTGCTTACAACCCGTCTGTGTATTTATGGGTCTATTTGCTTCCCAAGTCTTTTCATTGAGAAGAGGATTCAAATATCAATATCCTGGAGCCTTGCCAACTATTTTTCACACAAGCCACAATAGCTCCTTTAAAATGTAAAAACAAAATGTCTTCCATCAGATGTGGATGTTTTGAGTTACAGTACTAGAAACCTTCTCCATAAGATTAAAAGTAAAACAACGTAAAATATGTATTTGTCTTATTCAGCTCTTGGTTTTACACTGCATCGCCGGGACTGCATCCACTTTCACGTACATGTCTTGAACAGTGGTTCTTTTGGTGGAAGCAGGCAAACATTAAGCATACCAATACATCATGCAGTTAGTTGGATTTTTGCAGTCAATAATACAGAAGCTTCAGATATAAAACTTTGCTTTCAACACAATTGTTTTATAGCCTTATCATTTTCTTTCTCCTGTTGTCACAGTGTGTAGGAGTGGGATTCCTGCAGAATTTGAATAATATCATTAATAATAATCACTTTGACTGTGCACTACCTCAAACCAGTTTGCTACTGCCTTTGAAGTGCATGCTGTATCAAATAAAATAAATGTATTAAAAAGGTGCCAAGTTGTGGCAACGCAGACCATTATTGTGTTTAACTTAATTAAATCAGTTTGAATTGACACCACTAAATTATGAAAGATAGAAAGCACCTTGATGGAGAACATCCAGAACTTTAAGTAAATTCATCCTCAGCTCTATTTGTGAGCTTCAAAATGAGTTGTATTTGTGTCTGTAGTTCAGCCTGAGGTGCTCTCTATGTGCATACAGTCGCTCTCCACTGCACACTTCATGCCTATGGCAAGCCCACAATCACAGCATTCAGTCCTCTCACCACGGACACAGCGATGACAGCTTCTTCTGGTAGCATGTTCCACTCTGATTGTTCTGGGAAATAATGAGTATTTCAGGGTGTCACTAAAAGCGTATATCCTCTGAAAGTTCAAGGAGTAAGCTTTGCGGGTCATACTTTTAACAGGCTCTAGTTATATTTATGCATCAAGGGCTGATATGTTATGGACAATCTTGAAGAAGAGGACTAACCGAGCTGATCGCCGCCTTTCACTCAATTCCAACTAATTTAACATTTCTGTGAAACTGCTGTCCCACTTATAATCTCCAAAGGGGAATCCTGCACCTCTTTGTTGAACTGTTTCCAGAACGTCCTTGTCTTTATCTGTGTAAGGGTCCCAGATGGGATTGTCGTATTTAGAGCATACAAGGCAGGGTCACCTCTTTTAACATCTGTCCACATAGAATGTAGATTCTTTACGTGTGGGTTTGTTGATCTGCTAGTGCATAGTATGTAGCATTTACTAGCATTGAAGCACATTCCTTTAGTGTTAGCCCACTCCTGGAGCCTGGTCAGGTCACCCTAGGTCTTTTTGGTCAACTCCATTATCAATAGGCCTTCTGAGCAAGCTATTATCCGGGGATAACTGCACTCAGAATTTATTTTAAACTCCTTTTATTTGTTTTTAAAGCACTAAATGGGCTGGCTCTGGCTTATTTATCAGAACTCCTCCATCGCTATACCCCAGGCAGAGCCTTAAGGTCTGCTGTCCAGCTGCTGCTGGTAGTGCCCAAGACCAGGCTCAAAACCCAAGGGCACCGAGCATTCGCAGCAGCTGTCCCTAGGCTCTGGAACACTCTGCTCCTCCATGTGAGGTCGGCCCAGACCCTAGGTTTTTTAAAATCTACACTAAAGACTCACTTCTTCTCTCTGGCCTTCTAGTCTGAGCGGAGCACGACTCCTGATATTTCCCTGTGTGTGATTTTTTATTTGTGCTGTTGTAGTTTTTGTAAAGTGTTTTTATTGTAAAGTGTTTTTATTGTATGTAAACTAGGGATGTGCATGTCCATCACTGAGGCCGATGCGATGCGCATCCCGATACGTTGCCAAGGATACGATACATTAACGATACATTTGAAGCACTGGGCGATGTGATACGATACGATTCACCCCTGTTGCGATACAGTTCGATACGATTTGATTCAACATTATACGATACGGGGCGATATGATACGATTTAACACGATGCAAAATAATGATACTTCAAGATGGTACGAGAGAGGATCTTTGTTTTATTCCTTATATGCAGCAAATCATAAATTAACAAAAAAGTGCTTTACATATTTGGTTCTCTCTACTGTGCATCCCATCATGCTGTTTCTTTTTTACCTTAAAAAACTCTCCAGAGTACAGTACAATTGTATAACACCTCACAGTTAAACAATTTAAGGATGCATTGCCCATGATTAACAATGTGCAAATAACAACTACCATAGTGCAATGCCCATACAGCTGCCAGTCTGACGTGCTTAACACTCATTCATAGGCTAACTCACCAGTGATCAGAATGCAGTGGTTTGTATATGAACAATAAAGAATACAAATAACCTTTCACAAACAGGTATTTCATAACTGCTTACAGTAAGGAATACATTTAAACTATTATTGGCAGTCACAGGCTGCTGTAAACTAAACACCACTCTCTCTGACAGAACACCTCACTGAGTGATTGAACTCATATGTCTAACTTTCAGGTTTCTCTTTTCAGACGCAGCCCCCATGTCAGCTCTTTATTTGCCTCGCTAAGTTCCTCGTACTACTTGTGTACTTTAAAGCGGCACGGCATCGTTTACAATTTGCGAGCGATTTTTCAAGTTGACCATCTTTCTTGAACAATCCAAAGTGTTGCCAAACATTTGATTTGTAGGTATTTTTCGGTGCGCTGTGTTTCTCTTTGACTCCTTGTGTGTTGATAACTGAGACTCTCGGCCTCCGTAGTGCGAGGCAAAGATCAAAGATCGTCTCTGCTGAGCGTTGACAAGATGAGCGGATTTTATATGAATGAATCGTTTTTTTACCAATGCAAAGACACTACAATCGATGCATCGCGAGTTCAACCCAAACTGTAGCCGATGTGCACTCTTTCAACCGGTGCACTCGCATCTTGAACGTTTATGCCGGTGCACCGATGTGAATCGGTGAATCTTAACATCCCTAATGTACAGCACTTTGGCTCAACCAAAAATAGTTTAAAAAATGTGTTATTTAAATACAACTTGATTTGACTGTGGATGCCACATGTTACGGCAGGTTATTGATATAGCATAGGAAGAGCAATGGGCCCAGCACAGTGCCTTGTGGGGGTCAACATGAATGGTACTTGATTTCAACCCTTCTACAATCACTTGTTGGCTACTTTGCATAAGAAAAGTGGTGGTCCAGGTAAATATTTGATATACCCATGTGGGCCAGTTTCTGTAACAGGCGCTTATGTGGGACCGTGAAATCAAGGATGGCCACATCAACTTGTATTTTCTGCTCATGATATTTTGCCTGGTCATGCATTGTGACCAAGAGTTGAGGTTCACTTGAATGGTTTGTGGAAATCCATGCTGGAACAGGGTGAGGATACTATGCTCTTCCAGGTGATTCCGCAGGTGATGTCCTGTGTCTGTGCTGATGTGTTCCAGGAGTTTACAACATACACCGTCAGGGAAACTGGTCTGTAATTTGTGGCGGTGTGCCGGTCTCCTTTCTTGAAAACAGGCTTAAAGTTTTCCTGGAGCCAGTCATCGGGTAGATTTCCTGTTAGCAGTGACTGGGTGAAAATGCACTGAAGCAGTGGGCAGTTGGGGGGCCGGCATTTTGAGTAGACGATAGGGTAGACCGTCTGGGCCGCTAGCCTTGGGGTCACTCCTTCATTCGTGATGATGATCACTTCTTCTGTGTGCGGGGCTGGATCTCCTGATATGGAGGGTTGGCTACCATCATCCTTGGTGAATACAGATTTTAAGAGTTTGTTGATTAGTTCTGCCTTGTCTTTGCTGCTACTGTAGAGGTATTCACCCTCTCGATTAGGGGAGATTGTTGTCCGCTCCACACTCTTTTACATACTTCCAGAATGGTCTAGTGCTGTATTTTCCTTTTTTATTTGGCATTTCATGCAGTGAGTGAGCCAGGGAAGGTTGTGCGGTGTGGTAGTGAACTTGGTTGGGATATGCTTATCCATCTGGGAAAATAGTTTGTATTGGAACCTGGGTCCCACTCACAGTGAGGAAAAAGCTAGCTGTTTGGCTAATGAAGAGGGAAGTGTTCATGCTGGCGCGTATGGTTAAACCATGTCCTGAATGTAGGAAGGGCCTGATCCATTTACAGCACTGTAGGCCTGTACCAGTGTCCTGAAGCGGAATCAGGCAGCCACTGGCAGCCATTGAAGGGACGAGTGGAGGAATATGCTAGTTTGAAACTACAGTTCCCATATGAAGGGGTACAGGAGATGTAAAAGAAGTATACTGCCTAGGACTTTTACTAACCTATATGTTGTCATCTTTTTACACATTAGAACCAAGTTTGCAGAATTAGATATTAGCAGCTGCTGTTTGGTATGTACCCATGTATGTACAGAAAGTATGTGTCACGATTCTTGTGTTATGTCACGTTTTTAGTTTTGTATGTCTTGTATTGGGTTAATTTTGCTGTTCGGTTCTCCCTGTCATGTTTTCCTCCTTATGTATTGTCTGGTCCCTCTCCCTGTGTTTTTTCTCCCTGTCGTTAGTTTCCCTGGTGTGTCTAATTGTGTTCACCTGTTGCCCTTGTGTTTCTCCTCCTCTGCCCGGCTGTTTCTCGTCTCGTGAGACTCCCTGTATTTAGTCTTGTCTCTTCCTGTGTTCAGTGTTGGTTTGTCTTTTGTTGGTGACTGAGTTCACGGGGAGTGTTCTGTTTGTCCGACTTTAATTCTTATCCTTGAAATAAAGGTATTATCAGTATTATCTGCATTCGGGTCCTGCTTGCTTCACTCTACCGTAACAGAACGCACCAACCAAGGATGGGCCCAGCAGATCAATTTGAGCAGGAATTATTGGATTTTTCCTTTTCTTTGGCTTACTGCTCTGATTGATGGAGGGGAGCGTCCGGGGTTCAGCAGCGAGGGGCTGCTCTGGCAGAAGCGCGCCAGATGGCTACGGAGAAACCAGGCTTGGTGAAATTCTTACCTGGCTGGATTTGAATTTCCTAGCCCCAGGAATGCTAGCTCCCTGCCTCCCAATTCCCAAGCTGACACCATACGCCTCGGTGTGTTCTGTCTGGAGTCAACCCTTGCTTCTGCCCCAGATCCTGCTCCTGTCCAGGAGCCGTTCTTTGGAACTCGTCTGGCTTTTGGAGGTCCACGGAGCCTCCAAAAGGCTCCTAAGAGAAGGAGTCGCAAGTCCAGGCTAGCAGCCCGAGCCCCAAGAGCCAGGGTTCCGACCCCAGTTCTGGCCCCAGCAGCCATGGTTCCAGCCCCAGTTCTGGCCCCGGCAGCCATGGTTCCGGCCCCAGTTCTGGTCCCAGCGGCCATGGTCCCTCTTCTAGTCCCTACTCAATTCCCTTCTCAAGTCCCTTCTCCAGTACCTCCTCTAGTCACTTCCCTAGTCCCTTCTCTAGTCCCTTCCCAAGTCCCCTCTCTAGTCCCTTCCCAAGTCCCTTCTCTAGTCCCTTCCCAAGTCCCTTCTCTAGTCCCTTCTCTAGTCCCTACTCAATTCCCTTCTCAAGTCCCTTCTCAAGTCCCTCCTCTAGTCCATTCTCTAGTCCCTCCTCTAGTCCCCTCTCCAGTCCCTCCTCTGGTCCCTTCCCTAGTCCCTTCTCTAGTCCCTCCTCTAGTCCCTTCCCAAGTCCCTTCTCTAGTCCCTTCTCTAGTCCCCTCTCTAGTCCCAACTCAAGTCCCTTCTCTAGTCCCCTCTCCAGTTTCCTCTCCAGTTTCCTCTCAAGTTCCCTCTCGAGTCCCCTCTCGAGTAACCTCTCAAGTTCCCTTTCTATTTCCCTCTTGAGTTCCCTCTCTCGAGTCCCCTCTCCAGTCCCTACTCAAGTCCCTACTCAAGTCCCTACTGAAGTGCCATTGGAGGTTCCGCTGGGGGTCCTGCCAACTCCATGTCCTGTCCCGTTGGGGGTCCCGCCGACTGCTCTTCTGCCGGGGGTCCTGCCAACGCTATGTCCCGTGCCGTTGGAGCCCCCGCCGACGATTCTTCTGCCGGGGGTCCTGCCAACCCTATGTCCCGTGCCATTGGAGGCCCCGCCGACGATTCTTCTGCCGGGGGTCCTGCCAACCCTGTGTCCTGTGCCGTTGGAGGTTCCGCTGGGGGTCCTGCCAACCCTATGTCCTGTTCCGTTGGAGGTCCCGCTGAGAGTCCTGCCAATCCCATGTCTTGTTCCGTTGGAGGTCCCGCCGCCACTTGTCTTGCCGGGGGTCCTGCCAACTCCTGGTCCTCTTCCGTGGGGGATCCTGCCGAAGCCTGTCCCACCGGCTCTGGTTCCTGCCCGGCCTCCGGAGCTGTCCCGTCAGCGCCTTCCTGCCCGTCCTCGCGAGTTGTTCCGTCGCCGCCTGCTTTGCCCTCGAGCCCGGCACCCTGACTCTACCTGCCGCTGCCTTCGCCCTCATGCTCGACCCCCTGAGTTCGCCCGCTGTGGACTTCGCCCCTCCATGGTCTCTGCCTTGCACCCGGGCCGTCCGCCCGAGACCCCCTCCATGGTCTCTGCCTTGCCCCCGGGCCGTTCGGCCGAGATCCCTTCCGGGTCCTCCGCTGTGCCCCTGGGTTATCAGCTCAATCCTGTCCTCCTGACCCCCTCCAACCAGTTTAATTCTTATCCTTGAAATAAAGGTATTATCTGCATTTGGGTCCTACTTGCTTCACTCTACCCTAACAGTATGAGTCACGCTGAATCCAACAATATGTCTTCCTTTCTATGCTCTGATAAAAAGAAAGATATATTTGCGTCTCTCTGAGTCATAACAGTTAGTTGGTTATAACCAGGGGTGCACATAACTGATACGCAGGTACGCATGCGCAGCGCAAATCTGAATTGCGTAACGTCACTTGTGTCACTACGCGCATTTGCGTACTTCAAAACATCAAACCAAAAACATATTTCGTCTACACGTGTTTCTTGTCAACACTCAATGGTGTAAACTACGAGACATGTAAAAAAAAAACAAAGACATTAAGCAGCTACGTTGCCGTTTCGCTCCCTGCAAAAAATCTTCAAACTTTCTGGAGCTGGGCGAGCCGCGCAGGACATAACCGACGGGCCTTTGAAGCTTTGCAGGAGGCAGAGGCTTAGATCACTGGACGACAGAGTTGGTCGCCGTGTGCACAGACAGGGTTAACGTCGGTATGAACAACAGAATTGTGCCAAAACTCTGCCAACTGGCTGCAGTGGGAGACTCCCCTGTGCACATTCTGTGCCTCGCGCACACACTGGAGAACTGCGCAAAATCAGCTGATCACAACGTTCACGCTCTGTGGTCAAGCTGCTGCAGTTTTATTTACACCAAAGTGGAGTAAAACACACAGTTGTAAACTTACTCAGGGTGTTATGGAAGAGTTTGAAATCAGACAGAGGTGGAAGAAGTACTCAGATCTTGTGTAGGAATACTCTATTACAGTAAAAGTCCTGCATTCAAAATGTTACTCAAGTAAAATTAGAAAAGTATTATCAAAATATACTTAAAGTACCAAAAAGTAAAAGTAGTCATTGTGCAGATTGGTCCATTTCAGAATAATATATATGATATGTTTTATAATGATTGATTGATCATTAAAGTGTTCTCAAAGCTGCTAAAGGTGCAGCTAGTTTGATTGACTTTGTATACTGCAGGGTAGCTTGTGGATATACTCCAGGTGGAACTAATGTCTGATTGAACACTTGATTATATTTCACATCATTCATCCACATCTGTAAAGTAACTAAAGGTATTAAATACATGTAGTGGAGTAAAAGTACACCATTTACCTCTGAACTGTAGTGGAGTAGAAGTACAAAGTAGCATCAAAGTCAAGTAAAGTACAAATATCTCAAAATTGTACTTAAGTACAGTACTTGAATAAGTGTACTTAGTAACTTCCCACATCTGAAATCAGATATGATTTCAAGTCATGTGATTTTTTTCTTAGTATTTGATCCTTCAACTTGGCCTCAGGAAATGCAAGGAATTCACAGTACTGGCAACAAGTTTTGGAGAAAGCAAATCGGTTATAACAGTAGGTATGACTCAGAGAAGGTGTGTTACATTTGCAGACGTCATGTTTTTCCATGTGTCCAAATGTTATAAGAGTAGTTAAATCAGAAAAAACAAATCACTAACACGTGTTACACTGCCTGTTAAATAGCAAGTATATTATGTGAGGGGAATAACATCCAATGTATTTCCTCTTGTACTACTCATTCAATAATGTTGTAAATTAAGATGTCCTTTATAAAGCCTGCCAAAAACAGACCGGCCAACTCATTTAATTCCCCAGTCCTCAGTGGTCTTAAATGCTCTTTTTCTTTGGTTTTTGGCTCCATGTATATTCAATCAATTTAACCAGAGTGACTTCTGCATGCTCATCTGTTGACAAGCTAAATAAATACTTTTATGTATGTAACTATGTATTTTATGTAAGTATGCTTTTCCTCAATTTAATATTTTACCGAGCACTTTGGCAGACGGGGACAACATGTACATGATAAATTGGCAGAGGGAAATATTCTAATAAGTATCCCAAAGGCTGAATCAGAGAGATAATACATCACCTTGCTTTGAGTGTGGAGCTGGGACCACTTGACATTCATGTTGTATAAAAGCAGGGAGAAATGCTGTGCTTCAGCGGTTATTCAGGACACGGAATATTAAGAGAAAGCATGAGTGGGAGATGTCCTTTGTTGCATATAAAGGCTGGCAAGGTTTTTCTATAATCTTTCCAAACAAGCCTTTGTTTGCTGCAGTTGCTCATTCAGTGGGGACCTGGGGACCAGAGGGTGGCTGCTTAAATGAATGGACTGTGGACTGGTAGCTGGAGAGGGGCCACTTCACCTCCTGGGCCCTGCTGATGGCCTCTGATCAGAGGTGGAGCCTGATTGTGGCAGCACCATCACTGCCACATCTCTCCACAAACAATACTGCAGAGTGGGGCAGGCAGGCCTGAAAGTCCTCCATCAAATACAAAGGAATGGGATTTGTTGAATTTTGCAGAAAATAATCTCTGTAGCAAGCACGTTTAGGGTATTTACACGTTATCTTCAATAATAATAATCTCCACATATTAAAACCACTTGAAGCGTGAATGCAAGAAGTAAAAACCTGCACAAAACCACACTATGTCCTGTTTTGTTGGGGGTTCTGCTGGGGGTCCTGCCAACACAGTGTTCTGTCCTGTTGGGGGTTCCGCTGACACCTGTTCCGCCGGGGGTCCTGCCGACTCCAGGTCCTGTGCCATTGGGGGTTCCGCAGACACCTGTCCTGTTGGGGGTCCCGTCGGAACCTAATCCGCCGGGGTTCCTGCCAACACCATGTCCTGTCCTGTTGGGGGTCCCGCTGACACCTGCTCCGCCGGGGGTCCCGCCGACACCGCGTCCTGTCCTGTTGGGGTCCTGCCGACACCTATTCGGCTGGGGGTCCTGCCAATTCCTTGTCCTGTGTCGTTGAGGGATCCGCTGACACCTGTTTCGTCGGGTTTCCTGCGCAAAACGTGTCCTGTTCCGTTGGGGGATCCACCGACACCTGTTCCGCCGGGGGTCCCCCCAACTCCATGTCCTGGTCCATTTTAGGTCCCGCCGACACCAGATCCTATTCTGCCGGTGGTCAAGCCGGCCACGAACCCTGCCCGTCCTTTTGCCCGGCCCCCTGAGTTCACCCGCCACTGCCTTCGACCCCTCCTTGAACTCTGCCTTGCCCCCGGGCCGTCCGCCGACACCTCTTCCTAGTCATCTGCCTTTCCCCTGGGCCGTCCGCCCTTGTGTCTTGTCTGATCCTACTTCCTGTGTTTGCCTTCCTGTCTTTAGTTTCCCTCCTGTGTGATTGTCTCATTGTGTTCACCTGTTGCCCTTGTTTTTCTGCCTCCCCTG
The DNA here is from genome assembly GCF_949606895.1 of Notothenia rossii. Classification (NCBI taxonomy): domain Eukaryota; kingdom Metazoa; phylum Chordata; class Actinopteri; order Perciformes; family Nototheniidae; genus Notothenia; species Notothenia rossii. The sequence continues at coordinate 57,780,516 of NC_136904.1, read as the reverse complement.
CCCAGCTGTTTATTTAATCTTGTCTTCCCCTGTGCTCCAGCTCTGATCGTCGTCTCTACTTGTCCATGATACCTGCCCGTTTTTCTAGTCCACGTTACCTGTTCGTCTTTTCTCAAGTCCATGTTACCTGCCCGTCAACGTTTCCTTACCATGTTACCTGCCCGCTCCCCAGTTTGTTAGTGTTTAGTTGATTCTTTTTTTTCAGTCATCAGCTTTTTTTAATAAAGCTCGCCTTCTGTTACCTGACCTTTTAGTCCTTTTACTGCATTTGGGTCCTAATTTCCCCCAACCCTGACAATGACATTTAGTAGTCTCATTTAGTAACTTTTTAAAAACAAAATCTATTAAATTAGATGTGGGAACCATAAATGCTTAAATGCTAACTAATTTCCTGGTTTTAGGACTTAGTCCTGCACCACCCTATAGCTCGTGAAGCAGATTGAAACAAACTGAATTTCCCTAAGTGAGATTAATAAAGTATTTTTGTCTTCCTCACTAAAAATAAATAAAGCTTCTGTTTTAGCTACAAATTATTCATCTTGGACAGATACAGGGTATTTCAGTCTCAGCGATGCAGTGTAAAACCAAGAGCTGAATAAGACAAACATCTTTTACGTTTTTTTTGTTTAAATCTTATGGACAAAGTTTTGAGTAACTCAAAACATCCACATCTGATGGAAGACGTTTTTTTTTCATGTTAGAAAGGAGCTATTGTGGTTTGTGTGAAAAGACTTTCACACAAACCACAATGCTGCCTGCAAACATAGATTGACAGCCACCTCTTCTGTTGGTGAGGGGTTTGTGAGCTGATAGAAGATGGATACTGCATTTTAATTGATTTGAAGGTGGAAGGAAACATACTCAGGGCGATCAACACTCACTTATGGATCCTGAGATTCCATTTACACTTTTCACGCCCTCACGCCACACATCACATCTCTCATGGCAGCGAACCGCCCTCATCACCCCGGCAACCTTAGGAAGCTTAGGAACCTTCCTAACGGAGTGAAATGACCCGGAAGTACCCCGTTTGAATTCTCTAGAGTCTAGATCAGGGGTTCCCAAACTTTTTCAGCATGAGACCCAAAACAGAAATGTTGTGGTCCTATGGGACCCAAGCTAAAAAAATGTCATGATTTTCCATAATATGTACATTTATAAACAAAGAATGCAACACACCATGAATTTAAAATGTAAATGAAAATATTTATTTAATTATAAAAGTGCATCGCAGCAATTAGGTTTCTCACCATAACAACCTTCCTTTTGAGCTTGCCCAGAAAAAAATAAGGATCAAAGCAGAAAGACGAAACATGGGAAGTGCAGTCAAGTATATACAGTACAAATCAAATTAAAATGATACAATTATCAAAAGTGCAATATTAAGTTTGTCGCTAGCTCAAAAACGATGTACATGTAACAGGCCCCGCTATACAGGGCGCGATGACAGATAGTATTCCTGCAAAACAGGAGAAATGATGAACAACAAAATCCTTAGCTGCTCGTTTGGCGGGTCTTGCCAGAATTTATTATTCATTTGACACACACACAATTGTTAAAGTCCATAACCATTTGACACAACACACACACAATTGTTAATGCCCTTTTCTGTCTTCAATATAAACACTTGTCCATATATATATATTCATGTCTTCAATATATTTGAAATAAACACCATGACTTAAACTAAGAATTTCTCTCTTCAGATATTGATGTTGTAATCAAACCCTTTTAAATACCTTCCCAGGTAAAGCATCAGAATCTAATCTGTGCTAGCATTAACAGCCCACAAGCATTTATGTATTAACTCTGACCATAGAACACATACAGATAATACAAAACACACACACAAAATACTTAGGATATAAACCCAGAAAATATGTAAGTACAAAATGTACAGGAGCTGTAAACAATTACATGTACTTGCATTCACTTTGACCAAAGAGCTTATGCTACATTAAAATAGCGACCGCCATTACACACACACGCGCACACAGCAACCACTAGACAGTCTCCTACGCAGATTTGAAGACTATAAACAACGTCCAAACACCACTTCAAAAACTATGACATCGTGACACAACACTACCGTGGATATTTATAACACTTGGGACAATATGTATACAAAACTGACCTGCAAAACAGGAGAAATGATGAACAACAAAATCCTTAGCTGCTCGTTTGGCGGGTCTTGCCAGAATGGCAAGCCAACGGCAGCACCGTCTCCACATCAGTCCGTTTACGGCAGGCGCAAATCACAACAAACCCCTTTACGGCAGTGTTACCCTGCCATCTACTGCCCCCTGCTGTCCATTGTTAAACAGGTTTCTAAAATGATATTAAATATAAACATAAGATTGTGATCACACACTTTTTATGGGTCACACACTCCCCGACAAAGAAAAATGTCTCCCGACATTAACCATCAACCTCTTAACTTATGCCCCTTCTCTTCGAACTTGAAAACACTTATACACACTCTCACAAGGGCACTTCTTTAAATGTACAGGTGAATACAATATGTATGAGAGTGGGTGTAACAATCTTTCCTTCTCAATATGCATGTATGTATGGTAGCATTACAATGTAAGGCAGTGTCTGGTGGGTAGTGTAAGGCAGTGTCTGGTGTGTAGTGTAAGGCAGTGTCTGGTGTGTAGTGCAATGTGGAATAGGAAAGGGCTGCACTCCAGAATGGCAGGGCTTGTACAGTATAGAGTCCCGCTGGGTCTGTAGGCCCACATGATCTGAAGGATGGCTGACTAAGGGAGTCATATGTCAGCGTTTGAGGAGGTCTCCTGTCCCGTGTGGATTTCCTCACTGGCTCATCCTGAGGTGTCACAGGTCGGTCATAGCCATAGGGCACTTGTACATACTCATGCTCTTCCGGTGCTTCAGAATCCACAGGCAGGCCTTCCTCATCAGTCCGTTCTTCTGGTTGTTCTCTCTCAGGTGTAACAACCTCATGTTGTTCTGGTGTATGATATCTCGATGGCACTCTATATCCATGTGGTTCAGGTACCCTTTTCGGACCGTCTGTGTTTTGCTGAGATCCAGACCTAGGTTCAATATTCTGTGAGTGAAGTCCAGCTTGTGGGGGTACTCTTAGCCAGTACCGTACTCTAGGTGCCTCATCATCAGAGTTTTCTGAGTCACTGCTTTGTGATGTCTCTCTCTGTCGTTGTTTCTCAACATGATGACTCTTGCTCTTCTCTCTAGGTCAGGGGTGGGGAACCTCCGGCCTCCGGGCCGTATACGGCCCGCGGGACCATTTGGTACGGCCCTCGAGGTAATTAATAAACACACGCATAAAAGAAAAAAATTAAAGAAATCTAGACCGCAAAACAAATTAAACAAGCAAGTGCCTGTTTTTCCTGGCCAAGGTCAGGGTCCTTGAACACAACACGAGCCTAACGTGTCATCACGTGGTATATGTCTCGTCTGACGGAGAGCACCAGAAGTCACTCCGGCACTTCAGAAATTATACCAAGTATTTCAGGGCCAGTATCGCCGATACCGATATCGATACCGATACTTTCTTTTAATGAAAAGCGTCTTATGTACTTTCATATAGGGGAGAGCTGCATGACATGATTTTTGAGCTGAAATAATCATAAATAGACTAAATCTGAATTCATTTTCATGAATAAAGACAGGACAGTTTTTATAGACAAATAAACGTTTTACTTTTGCACATTTAAAGTGCAAACATGAAAAATAACAATACAAAGTGGCCAGAGTAGTGAACTGTCTTCTTGCACACATCACAGTTCGCTAAATTTGAATTGCCAGTTGTGAAATTGCTCCACACAACGGTCCTCTTTCTCTCAGCCATCATGCGCGTGTGCGTGTTGCACTCGCGAGTCGCTGGCTGCTGCTGTCCTGCCCTGCTGGCTGCTGTCAGTCAGCTTGATAACCGGCGTTCAGGCAGGGAGCGCGCTGCGCGTGCGCGAGCCTCCAGGAGAGGAGGACAGCAGTGGAGAGAGAAGAAAAGAGCATATACTTGTGTTCGTCTGCACATAGTTTTTTGAAGAAATTGACGAGTAGAGGAGACGGGGAAAAAAGTATAAAAGTATCGACCCTATTGCTCTAGTATCGATATTTTGAAACGTAACGTAATATCGGAAGTATCGATATTTTGGGATCGATCCGCCCACCCCTAGAAATTGCAGTACCCATAAGGAGCCGTACACATGCCGCAGTTTTTGCGTGGCTGTGTCTTAGTTGAAAGCCCAGTGGCGATCTGTTCATCTGTCATACTGATCATACAATCAATAACTTTGTTGTTATTAGCATCTGGTTAGCTAGCTATGCTAACGAATATAAGAAGCTTTTTCTACAACCAGTGAGGTAAAGGCACATCTTTATATGATCATTATAGTTATAAAAAAATAAGAGAATAAAGTAAACAGGTATAAAATACTATATGACAGTAAAGAAAAGTTGTTATTAATAAACAAGAATACAGTTTAAAAGGGGAGAGATTTGTAAAATATCCATAAAGAAAATGAAAATCTGCTTACAGTTGTGTTTCATCTGGGTGTTGAGAGATGTATCCATAGATCTCTTAATGTTGCTCTCAAAGTGCACCAGATTGATGCTTTTAACTTCAACATTTAAAATAAAATCTTCCCGGGGGAGAATGGACCCCACCTAGAGGAGATTGGGTCCCCCCACCACTTAAATCATGTCCACATGAAACTAAATACATTTCCACACATCTTGTGTCCATATCTTTCTGTTTTGGTGGTAATGCCACAACCGTGTACATGCATGCATGCACGAGTCATGGTAAGATATCTGGATTAAGAGGTTGCTTTTTCTTTGCACAGCATGAAAGAAAGGCTAAATGAATGGGCTGTGATTTTAGTATTTTTAAGCAGAGGTCAATAATTTGTACGGCCCTCGGAGGATGTTGAAAGAATTGAAATGGCCCTTGAGAGGAAAAAGGTTCCCCACCCCTGCTCTAAGTGGTAGCGGATTTCCTGTTGGTTCAGGCAAGTTTACAGGTAGGTCATTGACAACGTGTAGGAGATTTCGATGGAGGGTACGGATCTTATCACCACCTGTCTCAGGGCACACTTTGTACACAGGAATTTCACCAACTTGTTCTTTGATGACATACAGAGTTTGTTCCCAGTAGGACCTCAATTTTCCAGGTCCACCTCTCTCACTCAAGTTGCGGACTAGGACTCTATCACCAGGTTGGAGCACAACTCCCTTGATGTGACAGTCGTAGTACTTCTTGTTTCTTGCACTGGAGTGTTGACTGTTTTCAGATGCAATCCGGTAAGCCTCTTTCATTCTCAGAGCCCATTTCTTAGCATAGTCCTGTGTTGTTTCAGTCTGACCTTTGGCTGACAGACCAAACATTAAATCTACTGGGAGACACGGGTGCCGTCCAAACATGAGGTAGTGGGGTGAGAAGCCTGTTGCCTCATGCCTGGTGCAGTTGTATCCATGTACCACCAGCGATAAGTGGTCTTTCCAGTTGCTCTTTTCTTTTTCTCCCAGGGTCCTCAACATTTGGAGCAGTGTTCTATTGAACCTCTCAGCTGGGTTTCCTTGGGGGTGGTATGGGGTTGTCCTCGAATGAGCAACTCCAGCCAGATGCCTCAGGGTCTTGAACAGGTCATTTTCGAACTCTCTGCCTTGATCGTGGTGTAACCTGGCCGGGTAGCCGAATCTTGGAATGAAGTCATTATAGATTTTTTCAGCAGCTGTTCTGCCAGATTTATTTTTTGTTGCATAGACTTGAGCAAATCTGGTAAAATGGTCAATAACTACTAAAATGTACTCGTAGCCCCCTTTGCTAGTTTCCAGGTGCATATAGTCTATAGACACAAGCTCAAGTGGTGCAGATGAAGTGATGCTGCCCATTGGTGCTCTGACGTGTGTCACAGGTTTCTTTTGTTTGATACAGGGGCACTTTCTGGTTACATAGGTTTCAATGTCCTTTTTCATGAAAGGCCAGTAGAAACGGTCTCGAGCCAGGTGGATGACCCTTTCAGCCCCAACATGTCCCATGTCGTCATGGAGATGCTTTAGTAACAGGGGGTGGTATTGTGATGGTGAGACGAGCTGCTGCCGCTGACTGGCTGTCCGGTACAACAGTTGATTTTCCATGTGCAGTTTTCCCCACTCGTGCATGAGCTTTCTGAGTGTACCACTGGCTCTCTTCCTGTCCTCATTGGTCAATACTGCCTTGGCCTCTTTAAGTTTGATAAGTTCACCGATTGCATGGTCCTTCCTTTGGGCATTGACGAGCTCACTGTGGTCAATGGTAAGGGGTGACACATTCATAGGTGACTTTGAGCATGAAGCCAGGTCCAATGCAGCAACATAAGCAACATCCTGCCTCTTTGCAGACTCACAACCATCCCATGTGGTTTGGATGGTTTCTCTTGTGAGTTCCTCAGTACACTCTCTGACGTAGGTGTCAATGTCAAGAGGGAGACGAGAGAGCGTGTCTGCGTCTGTGTTCACTCTTCCTGGCCTGTATTTGACATCAAACCTAAAGTCTGCTAGCTCACCTACCCATCGGTGGCCCACAGCATTCAGCTTGGCCGTACTCATCATGTATGTGAGGGGATTATTGTCGGTGTATACTGTGAAATGGGGTGCATAGAACAGGTAATCCCTACATTTCACACATATCGCCCACTTAAGAGCAAGAAACTCCAGTTTCCCTGAGTGCATGTTGTAATTCTTCTCAGCGGGAGACAGAGTTCTTGAACCATAGGCGATGACTCTCAATTTTCCATCCTGTCGTTGATACAACACAGCGCCGAGTCCCTGCTGAGAGGCGTCAGTGTGAAGCACAAATGGCAGTTCGAAATCCGGATAGGCCAACACAGGTGGGTATGAAAGCGTGTCAATCAGCTGTTTAAGGATCCTTTGGTGATCATCAGTCCACAGGACAGGTGTCCTTGAGGGCAGCTGAGCTCCTTTTCCAACCTTATGTTTCCCCTGTGTCACGGTAGAGTTTCCTTTCATTTTTAACAGATCATAAACTGGTTTTGCAATGCTTGAGAAGTTTTGAATATAGGCTCTATAGTAGCTTAAGAAACCCAGTAACTTCCACACTTCTCGAACTGTGCTTGGCCTCTTCTCTTTCAGGGACATGATGGCACCAATGTCTTTTGGGCCAATCCTGACACCGTCTGCAGAGAGCAGCCTCCCAACATACCTGACCTCTTTCTGGAACAGCTCACACTTTGTTGGTCGAAGCTTGACACCATGGGACTGCAAGGCTCTCAGGACTTGACGTACTCCCTCAACATGGCTTGTGAAGGAGTCGGAGTAGCAGAGGATGTCATCGAGGTAAGGGATACAGCAGTTGTCACGCAGAGAGTCCAACATTTCCTCCATGCTGCGCTGAAAAGCAGCAGGGGCATTGGAGAGTCCAAAAGGTATCCTCACCCACTCATACAGCCCCCAAGGGGTGATGAACGCCGTCATGTGTCTGGATCCTTCAGCAATGTAGCCCTGGTGGTAGGCCTTGCCTTGGTCTAAAATGCTGAACCAGCTTTGGCCTTTTAGGGTGTCGATGAGTTCCTGGATACGAGGCAATGGGTGATGGTCTGGTACTGTTTTCTGGTTTAACATTCTATAATCGATGCATAACCTTAGGGACCCATCCTTTTTCCTGACGCAGACTACAGGAGCTGAGTACGGAGATTTGGACTTAACTATCCACCCTTTTACAAGCAGGTCTTGGATGTACTCTTTAACCTCTTTATAAAGGGGCTTGGGCACTGCACTGTATGTGCGCTGAACTGGGATGTTGTCCTTTAAGTTGATGGACATTTGCAGGCTGGGAATGCAGCCTATGTCCCCATCATCTTTAGCAAAGGCTGCCGATTCCTCGTGTAACATCTGTTCCACCTTCATCTGTTGCTCATCACTCAGGTGGCTGACATCCACCGGTGGGTGCCACAGTGCAGAAGTGGGTTTCACTGTTAGAGTGTGGTGATGTGGAAGAACTGGCTATATTTGCCTGGGCTCGATTGTCCTTGCTGCTTGGGTTGTCTGTCTCTATCACTCTATCAATGGTTTCGATGTTGCCTAGAACAGTACAGCTGGGCAGAGAGTCACAGCACTTCTGGAATGGTTTGACACAGGCACCTTTACGAAAGGTCTCTCTGTCAGTTGGATCGCCATTAGTCCTTCTCCAACACTCAGCTGTGCCAGTGGTGTAGCTTCGGGATTGGGTTCGAAAAGCACAAGTGAGTCAGATTCACTAATATCTACTGGTACCCTGCACTTAATATAAGCTACCTGGCCAGGATAAATAGTGACTTCTTTCCTGCCTGTCTTTACTGCAGCATTCTGTTGTTCCTGTTTTTGCTCAGTCTTTATGAAACTCACCATAGCTTCTGCCATAGCACTGTCAATCCCCAAAGCACCAGTAAGCAAGTTGACAAGGATAGATATAACTTTGGGTCTACTTTCATGACTCCTAAAGAGTTCCTGGATGACATTAAAACCAACTATTGGTCTGTCTATTTTTATTCGACTCACTAGGAAAGGCATTCGAATAGATAAGTCTGGATCATCGTTTCCCTGCAGGTTTACTACCACTTCAATCCATCCTTCATAAGGTACTGCATCTCCTGTGACAGCCGTCACATAGAGATCATCCTCCATTAGTTCACTTAGGGGTCTAATATCTTGTCCAGGTAAGTATCTATCTTTCCAAGCACTGTCTATTATGCTCACATTGGCCCCAGAGTCTAAAAGAGCGGTTATGGCGTAACCGTTAATGCTACATCTCAATAGCGACTTTCGGCCAATTAACGGAGCTATCTTTTTGATTGGGTGTTGTTCGTTATTTTTCTGCGTGTTGATAGGTGTATGACCAGTGCTTTGTCTTGCTGCTGCAACCTCCTGGGGGTGGGACTTGTCCTTTGGGTCGGTCAGTGGTCGTCCCGTTGCCCTGACCGGTGCCCGTTTCCCGCCTGCTTCTGTCTTTTCAAGCAGCCTACAGCACGATGACCCTCCTCCCCACAGAAAAAGCAGTGGCTACAGTTTGGTTGAGCCTGAGCTATGCATTGTGGGCACTCATACGGTCCCCTGGTCTTCTTCTCTGGTCTGGTTTTGTCAGAGCAACACTGGTGGGTGGTTTGATGTCGCCCCTCAGGCACCTGGGTCGTTGTTGATAGCTGTTTCAGTATTTCCATTGCCTGTGTTAAAGCCTCAACCTGAGCACTCAATCTCTGGATGAAATTATCCTTACTTTTGATTTTAGTCTCTCCCACACTGCTGAGTATCTCTTCAGGTTCAGCGAGTATGCTGTGTGCTTGAGTTAACTTGCGGTTGGAACTGCGTCCCAGTCTGCGCTTTCTTTCACTTTCTTCCATCGTAGTCTTGATAATCTGCCTTAACAGAGCTTCATCAGACACAGTGGGGTCAGCAAGCAGTGGTTTCAGCTCCCGTCTGACATCCTCATGTCTCTCTCCCATGCTTTGATAGACTGCATTCAAAAACACACCCTGCAGTGTAGCTGCATCATACTTAATAAGTGCATTTGCCTGCCTGGAGGTGAACATTATTTTTTGTTTCAGTCCTATCATGCGGTATAGGAATTGCTGTGGAGCTTCATTTTCATGCTGTCTAGCACACACAAATTCCTGGAAGAGCTCTGTGCTGCTCTTCTCGCCAAAGTGGGACTGCAGGAAACTCTTCAGCGCGGTGACTGACAGATCTTCCTTGTTTGTCAGCATGTCTTTAAAGTTTCCACCCTTTACTATGCGTAACACCGCTCTAATGATCTCGTCGTCATTGTGTTGCTCTCTGCAGCCTTCCTCAATCTGTTTACATAAGCTGTTAAAGCTAATGTCTGATGAAGTGTCAGTTATCTGCCCTCCATGAATCTTAAACTCCCTTCTATGCAGAAGGGAAAGATCTTTAAGGGAAATCATGCTCTCTCGGGTGGGATTAGAGAGTCCTTCTGTAAATGTAGGTGGTGAGTTAGGTGTATGCTGCTTACTGGGTTGGCTAGAGTGAGGTTGCGGTGTATCTGAACTAGGTGTGGTGAATCTGTGTTGAAGTTTGTTTTGCATCTCCTCTAAGCCCCTTAACAGTTTCTGTATGTCTGTGTCATGAATGCCAGTCTCAGTTGGATTGTCTAATGCAGGCCTATTCAACTGGCGGCCCGCGGGCCAGATGCGGCCCAGAACCAACTCCTGAGTGGCCCAGCCTCCCGCAGCCAAATTCCTACACTAGTACAGACCATGAACGCAACACTCCGGGTTGCATAGAAACCACCAAAACACAACGCAGCACGTTTTTTGAAAGTGCATCTAGTGGTGCTAGTAACGGTGGTCCTATGATAGCAACTCTAAAACATGTCTCTCTCAACTCTGAAGCGTAAACAGAGACAAAACGGTCATTGATCTTGTGGAACAGATCCAAGTCAAGCTGGACCTTTTCGCGACCGACTTGAGCACAGGTCGGATGCTGCATTTTCCGACGCTCCCCAAACACATCACATCTCCGGCACAAATCACGGATGTGATGACAGATTTCATTGTGAGGTTGAAAGAGAACTTTGCCGGTCGGTTGATTGGATGGACTTGCTCTGCCCACAGAGGTGATGATGGGCTTTGCCAGAGACCCCTTCACTGTTGCAATAGAGGGCGACGTATCAACCAGAACAAAGGAAGTGGTCTCCTGCATCGACAAGGGGAAATATACACTGGAACTTATTGACATGCAGCGCACTAACGGGCCAGCAAAGTTTTGGAGTGATGTCAAAAAACAGCAGTTCCCTAACGTTCAGAAAGTAGCGATCTGTGTGCTCAGTATGTTTGGATCAACATACACATGTGAATCAAGCTTTTCACACATGAACTCAATCAAAAGTAGCACTCGCTGCTCCCTGACTGCACTCTTCACCAATGTCTTAGGATTGCATTGACATCCTATGAGCCAAAAATCACTGCTCTTGTTCAAAAAAAAAAATGTCCCTTCTCCCATCTAGAAAGTCAGCGATGACAAATCACAAATGAGGTGATAGTAAGCACCTAGTTTACTATAGTAGACGTGTAGTGTAGTATTCATTCATATATTTACCCGTATCCCTTGTTATGGGTTTGTGCACTGAAGGGTTTGACAGTTCTTTCTGTATTCATTTAAATGCACTTTGTAATGTGTCTGGGTCAAATGTGACCAAAACATATGATTTTTTTGTTATTACATGAAAAGTGAAAAAATAGTATTGCTACAGTACTACGTCTTTGTGTTGCATTGGAGCTCTGTAGCGTTTTTTTTTTTGTATGTGAGGACATTTATTAAGACTGCTATTATTGTATTTAGTAAATGCACTTTGTGATGTGCCTGGTTAAAAGAAAATAACCTGAATATTTGACTTCTAAAGCAAACAAATGTAATGCTACAACTGTGCACTTTTTTTTCAGATTCTGTTAAATTAATGCTAATTTGTTGTGTTTTTATGCACTTTTGGCCTACCTTTGTTAGATGAACAATGAATACAAATTGCATGTTTTTCATCGCAGTAATATGTATTGGTTTAAAATGTGTCACTACCCGCTTTTTACAGGCCGCTGAATGTCTGGCCCAGCTGAATTTTGTAGTTATAAAATCTGGCCCAACTGAATGTGTAGTTAAATAGCCCTGGTCTAATGGCTCAAGTTGTTGATTAGCGTTAACAGTAGCAAATAATATCATGGGTGACTTAACAGAAGTATCAATTTCACCCTCTTTTGAACACACTGTACCACTGCTACGGTTTGCAATAATCAAATCAACAGTATCTTGTAGACACAACAACATTGACATTCCCTCATCTTCTAGGTTTAGTAGAGTCATACTGTTCATATTTGCAGCAATATACTCAACACAGCCCTCCTCGTCGTCCCTGTTAAGCTCTGATGAGTCAAGTCCTTCCACTGGATCGAGGTGTGTGGCAACTTCATACGCTTCATCTGGTGTTAGCTGATGAAGTTCTTTCTTGATGGACCAGCTTAGTCTCTTCCTCTCGTTGTTAGCCATCCTGTGTGTTGTGGGCAACTGTGGCAAACAGTTCTGCACTCCTAGGCGTAGATCCCCTTTAATCCGGTCTCTATACCACTTGAGTCGTTAACTGGAAGCACCTCCACTCCGGCAACACGTCGTCAGTCCGGTCCTTTAGGTCCAATATCACTGGATCAGCATATGGTCGTCTCAAACGATGCTAATCCCGGACGAGCCCCCAAGAATCTGTAACAGGCCCCGCTATGCAGGGCGCGATGACAGATAGTATTCCTGCAAAACAGGAGAAATGATGAACAACAAAATCCTTAGCTGCTCGTTTGGCGGGTCTTGCCAGAATTTATTATTCATTTGACACACACACAATTGTTAATGTCCATAACTATTTGACACAACACACACACAATTGTTAATGCCCTTTTCTGTCTTCAATATAAACACTTGTCTATATATATATATATATTCATGTCTTCAATATATTTGAAATAAACACCATGACTTAAACTAAGAATTTCTCTCTTCAGATATTGATGTTGTAATCAAACCCTTTTAAATACCTTCCCAGGTAAAGCATCAGAATCTAATCTGTGTTAGCATTAACATCCCACAAGCATTTATGTATTAACTCTGACCATAGAACACATACAGATAATACAAAACACACACACAAAATACTTAGGATATAAACCCAGAAAATATGTAAGTACAAAATGTACAGGAGCTGTAAACAATTACATGTACTTGCATTCACTTTGACCAAAGAGCTTATGCTACATTAAAATAGCGACCGCCATTACACACACACGCGCACACAGCAACCACGAGACAGTCTCCTACGCAGATTTGAAGACTATAAACAACGTCCAAACACCACTTCAAAAACTAGGACATCGTGACACAACACTACCGTGGATATTTATAACACTTGTGACAATATGTATACAAAACTGACCTGCAAAACAGGAGAAATGATGAACAACAAAATCCTTAGCTGCTCGTTTGGCGGGTCTTGCCAGAATGGCAAGCAACGGCAGCACCGTCTCCACATCAGTCCGTTTACGGCAGGCGCAAATCACAACAAACCCCTTTACGGCAGTGTTACCCTGCCATCTACTGCCCCCTGCTGTCCATTGTTAAACAGGTTTCTAAAATGATATTAAATATAAACATAACATTGTGATCACACACTTTGTATGGGTTACATACACACAATTTTAAACAATTTTAAATGAACAAAGAACAAACATGTTGTAAACAGAAAGGGACAAAACACTAACTGAAGTGCAGTCAAGTGTATTCAGTTAATCACAGGTGAAACCAAATTTAAATTATCAGAAGTGCAACATTAAGTTTGTCACTATATCAAAAACTAAATACACACATTTTTTAAACACTTTTAAATGAACAGAGCTGTTTTAAAACACTCTGAGAGACAAAGAAACTCCAACACTTGGCAACTGATTAACTTTTTTTTTGTGGAGGCTGACTTGATATGATGCCCTCAATGCCCCTCTGTTTCCTTTGAATGCCTGAAAATAACAGAGAAGATATTATCATTAACATTGCTGGGTTATTGGGTGATTTTTAATACCAGCCGGCGTACGCTGTATACCCAATGTGGACCTGGCAACCGCATTTATAGCGCATTACATTACATGTTACTTGTTAGACGCTTTTATCTAAAGCGACTACATACTCAATACTGTGGGGAATCCCCACGGAGGGATTTTGACAGGGTTGTTGCACAAAAGACCCAAGCGCGCACAGAAGAAATCTGAGAGCAGACATTTCACGAGCGCACAGAAACAGCCTGAGTGCAAGGAGAAGGTTTTAAACTGGAACACAGGAAACCTGTAAGCGCAGCAATATATCTGAGTGCAAGCGTACAGTTTGAGCAGAAGCCGAGCAAATCTAAGCGCAAGCAGGCACTATTTGAGTGTGAGGAAAGGGTTTGAGGGAAATAAATACGTATTCTGAACGTGAAATCAATAAAGTATGCTCTCAAATTTAAAGACCACGCTCTTGAATAAAGATAGGGAATAACCCCCATATGTATTCCTATGTGCATCACACTGCAGCAGTCACGTCCGTGCGGCTGATACTTTCTCTCGCTTTCCTTCTCATACTGCCTGTCACTTTCCCTCTAATCTTCCTGTGGTTATTGTTTCTCTGTTTTTCTCCCGGCCGTTTTAAAAACATTTCAGGCTAGTAAAACTTGAAACACCGCTCTGTGCCGCTGCAGAATGTAGTGGACTCGCGGGAGCGAGTAGAGGACGCGTGAGAGCGCGCAGCTGGCGGTCCGCTCCGGGGCTCAGTCTGCATTTCATCCAACTTTGCATTAACGAAACAATTTCACAACAGACCCTGACAAACTCACAAAAACACAAATCAAATGATTAAAATGAGTGACTTACTTTTCCGCCGTCAAAACACTGCTTCTTGACTCTTCTTTGCAGATGAAAAAATCCTTCGATTTGTCCCGATGCAGAGGATGTTTTGTTTGGAGATGCCGGTCCAATTTATTCATTTTCAAGCTTTCGTTACTGAGCACCTCTCCACATAAAACACACTGAGGCCGCTCCTCTCCATTTCTAACAGCTTTTGTGAAGCCAACGTTTAAAAACTCCTCTTTGTATCGTCTTTTTGCCATCATGTACGATCGGGATTAATCAACAGACAATAAACAATAAACAGACAGCGCGAAAACTTTCGCGGGGGACGCGTCAGAGCTGATACAAATACAATCTTTTATTTTTAGTTTATTTGTATTAAGAAAATTAAATCATTCAATATACAATGCTATATTGCATAATTTCATTTTCAAAATAAAAAATAAAATACAAAAATTATAAAAAAATTGTATTTGCAACGCAGCCATCAGCTCTCTGACACTGTGTGTGTTTAGCAATGCATTTAACTGGCGACCCAATCAAAACGGGTCTGCGACCCATTTTGGGTCGCGACCCTGAGTTTGGGAAAGGCTGGTCTAGATGATGGAAAGGAGGTTTCAAACTTCCTTTATCACCTCCTTTAGCTTGGGAACCACTGGACCTGCCTTTACGAAAGGAAAGGAGAAAATGCTGCCCCACGATACCTTGCGGCTGCGACATTTACCGTGACACAACATTCGGCCGTCCACGGAAACAACCGATGGTGACCGAGAAATTAGTATCATGAAAGTTACGGTACTTATCAAGCATTTTGCAACTCATGTGGTAACTTGCCAAAGTTCTTTGTTTTAAACGTTCAACACTATAATAATCAAAAGGAGAAATATGAACGGTTTTTTACTGAAATTATCAAATAAAGTCTCACAGTGTTAAACACTGTTAACACATGTTTGAATGATAATATACACAGTGATAGATGTTAAGGACTAACATGTTTATAATAAATACATTTGTATTTCTTTTATGATCTTTTCAAACAATCCTATTGAGATCATGTGGATTAATACGTGTGGACCGGAGGGCTAGGGTGACAAGCTAAAGTTTCACTTCACTTTTTTATTTCAATTCCAACCTCGGTCATAAAGAATATGTTTCTCTGTGTCCACATTCATAAAACATAACACAACAGCATCAGAGCATGATCCAAATAATCTAGATGTGTTTATAGTAGTCCCTCGTTCTTATTCTACATCATGTAGTCCGCTGTATAGAAAACTGTAGTTTCCATAGTTTCCCCACAGCAGTAGACGCACATTTATGACGTCAGCAGTATTTGCCGGTAGAATCTCCCGCATGAGCTCAGCCCCCTCCTATTTTTTTATCACTTTTTTTTTTAAAGCTTTATACCCAAATCAGCACTTTTGAAACCGGAAATGAAATAGAGGGATATGAGGCAGAATGGGTGATCTGTTTGGTATTTGGAGCAAAACACTTCATAGACATGTTTTTTATATTTTTGTATTTATCTGAGACCTATGCTATTGCCTACAAATAGCGTGATAGTTGACCTTTAAATTATTTTCATTGAACATGACCTGTAATCGAGTTTTTCTGAGTGAGTTGTTTCTTCTACCTGAGTAAACTTGAATACTTCCTCTACCACTGATAGTGACTTTCCAAACAGGGATGTTGTTCCACTTTTGCCGTGCTTTAATCTGCTCAGACTAATTGGAGCTGTCATGCCCGTGTCCGATAGTCCACGCTGACCACTGTCAGCCCCCCCCCCCCCCCCCCCCACCTCCTGACCGCTCAACCGTGAACAATCCATGAACATTAAGGAAAGAAAACTCTCAGGCAGATTTAATGAATTAATCTGACGGGTTATAACAAAGTGAGTTTTCATGCACAGACAAGTCCTCCAGACTCATTTGCAGAGGTGAGCGGAGCCAAATTGAGGTCAAAGAAAAGGTAGAGATGCCATCAGCCAATCCATCTCCTTTCAATTAGCTTTTTAATTAAAAAAAAAGAGCAGCCAGTTAAAGGTAGTGCTCCCCGCTCACACAGGAAAGCACTGTCATTTCAGAGAAAAGCAATCAATTGATTTATCTGCTTTTTACAATTAGTAGCCTACACTTTGCCTTGTAAAATAGGATCAGCCTGACGTTTAATCAGTTAGGAGGCTTTGGACAGGCCGTTAGATTAATAACAAACACAACGGTAGATAGTTTAGTCACCAGCATAGTGAACCTGGAAATATTGAGTACCCCAGAGTTTTATGATAGAAAGGTATAGTACGGGTCCCCAGCACAGAAACTAATGAATGCTAACTTTTATATGTTGGGCAATTTGCACAATTATAGCATAGGTTGCGCTAATTAACTAGCAATAGAGCCTATGTGTAGAATAGTTAAAGCATGGATTGGCTGATTTGGATAATTTTGGAGTGGTTTTGGAGGTTATTGATGACGCTCAATATATTTTCAGGATCCAAATTGGATGTTATATCCAGAAAGTGGCCATACAGATGTAGCACTTCATTTCAGACTCCAGCTTACAGCTTCCTGCCTACGACCTGCCTAAGACCAGTATAGAGCAGCCTTTCCCAAACTCAGGGTCGCGACCCAAAATGGGTCGCAGACCCGTTTTGATTGGGTCGCCAGTTAAATGCATTGCTACACACACACAGTGTCAGAGAGCTGATGGCTGCGTTGCAAATATTTTTTTTTAATAATTTTTGTATTTTATTTTTTATTTTGAAAATGAAATTATGCAATATAGCATTGTATATTGAATGATTCAATTTTCTAAATACAAATAAACTAAAAATAAAAGATTGTATTTGTATCAGCTCTGACGCGTCCCCTGCGAAAGTTTTCGCGCTGTCTGTTTATTGTTTATTTTCTGTTGATTAATCCCGATCGTACATGATGGCAAAAAGACGATACAAAGACGAGTTTTTAAACGTTGGCTTCACAAAAGCTGTTAGAAATGGAGAGGAGCGGCCTCAGTGTGTTTTATGTGGAGAGGTGCTCAGTAACGAAAGCTTGAAAATGAATAAATTGGACCGGCATCTCCAAACAAAACATCCTCTGCATCGGGACAAATCGAAGGATTTTTTCATCTGCAAAGAAGAGTCAAGAAGCAGTGTTTTGACGGCGGAAAAGTAAGTCACTCATTTTAATCATTTGATTTGTGTTTTTGTGAGTTTGTCAGGGTCTGTTGTGAAATTGTTTCGTTAATGCAAAGTTGGATGAAATGCAGACTGAGCCCCGGAGCGGACTGCCAGCTGCGCGCTCTCACGCATCCTCTACTCGCTCCCGCGAGTCCACTACATTCTGCAGCGGCACAGAGCGGTGTTTCAACTTTAACTAGCCTGAAATGTTTTTAAAACGGCCGGGAGAAAAACAGAGAAATAATAACCACAGGAAGATTAGAGGGAAAGTGACAGGCAGTATGAGAAGGAAAGCGAGAGAAAGTATCAGCCGCACGGACGTGACTGCTGCAGTGTGATGCACATAGGTATACATATGGGGGTTATTCCCTATCTTTATTCAAGAGCGTGGTCTTTAAATTTGATAGCATACTTTATTGATTTCACTTTCAGAATATGTATTTCTTTCCCTCAAACCCTGTCCTCACACTCAAATAGTGCCTGCTTGCGCTTAGATTTGCTCTGCTTCTGCTCAAACTGTACGCTTGCACTCAGATATATTTCTGCTTACAGATTTCCTGTGTTCCAGCCAAAACCTTCTCCTCGCACTCAGGCTGTTTCTGTGCGCTCGTGAAATGTCTGCTCAAAGATTTCTTCTGTGCGCACTTGGATCTTTTGTGCAACAGCCCTGTCAAAATCCCTCTGTGGGGATTCCCCACAGTATTGAGTATGTAAATCGCTTTGGATAAAAGCGTATATCAAGTAACATGTAATGCGCTATAAATGTGGTTGCCAGGTCCACATTGGGTATACAGCGTACGCCGGCTGGTATTAAAAATCACCCAATAACCCAGCAATGCTAATGATAATATCTTCTCTGTTATTTTCAGGCATTCAAAGGGAACAGAGGGGCACTGAGGGCATCCTATCAAGTCAGCCTCTACAAAGAAAAAGTTAATCAGTTGCCAAGTGTTGGAGTTTATTTGTCTCTCAGAGTGTTTTAAAACAGCTCTGTTCATTTAAAAGTGTTTAAAAAATGTGCGTGTATAGTTTTTGATCTAGTGACAAACTTAATGTTGCAATGTTGCTTCTGATAATTTAAATTTGGTTTCACCTGTGATGTACTGTATACACTTGACTGCACTTCCTAGATAGTGTTTTGTCCCTTTCTGTTTGCAACATGTTTGTTCTTTGTTCATTTAAAATAGTTTAAAATGGTGTGTACATAGTTTTTGAGCTAGTGACAAACTTAATATTGCACTTTTGATAATTGTATTATTGAATTTTGATTTTTACTGTATATACTTGACTGCACGTCCCAGGTTTCGTCTTTCTGCTTTGATCCTTATTTTTTCTGGGCAAGCTCAAAGGGAAGGTTATTATGGTGAGAAACCTAATTGCTGGGATGCACTTTTATAATTAAATAAATATTTTCATTTACATTTTAAATTCATGGTGTGTTTCATGCTTTGTATAGATATTATGGAAAATCATGACATTTTTTGAGCTTGGGTCCCTTAGGACCACAACATTTCTGTTTTGGGTCTCATGCTGAAAAAGTTTGGGAACCCCTGAGGAATGTTAAGCCCTCCCACTATTTTCCAAGAGAGCGTTGCCAGATTTTCAATTTCAGGTTTTAACCAGGAGATGGCGCTTCATTCACAAATACAGAAAGACAAGTTTCATGGACTTGCAGTTGTGTTTTGAAGAGCATTTGAACACATCAATATTTTAGATCAACTAAAGTATATCTAATCTTGTAATTCAATAATATATAGTCTTTATATATTAAATAATCATAATGTAAATGTTATTATTATTACACTTCTTTATTTGTTATGCTCATACTTTTACCTTTACAATCGTTTGCTTTAATATGCAGTATATGTTTTGTATATTTTTGTGTTTGCTTCCTCCTGCTCCCTTTCGGACACATACTGTATGATTTATTATTATTATTATAAATATGAAGATATTATTAAGATAAGATAAGATGTTACTTTATTGATTGAACATTTTAGTTTAGAATGTTCTGTCCCACGGTAATTCAGAAGGCCCACAGGTCACATTCCGACCATTATTTAAAAGAATAGGTGCTTTCACACCGTCTACAGTTTGATTTGTATAGAGGGAGCTCTGTCAGTGTTCGAATTACCCATTTGCTTTCGGGGAGCCCTATTATTCAGTGCACATCCTGCTACTAAATATATCACACGCACGCTCTGTTGACTGGCGCAGCAACAGTTGAGTAAAGTTGGAGCGATATTGGCAGATTCAGATTTCACGGATCAATAACTCATGAACAAAACGTTATTCAGACACAAATTACGTCTCCTAAGTACCATGGTAAGGTTGACAACAAACTACATTTTTATCAAAAAAAGCCAATACGTGCTGTCCTCCAAACTGGAAACATTACATTGGTCTCTATCCGCAGCCGGAGAAGAAATGAGTGCTCAGGGACCGTCTGCAAAGTGCAACTCCGAAAAAAGAGAATACAATAATATTCAACGACTATTATACAGCTTATTACTACCAAACTCACTACACACATAAATAATCTCCTGTTGGTCAGACTACAGCAGAGAGTTTGGAAGAATGTGCTTTTGAATAATTTTGGTGAATATTTCAAATGTAAAATCTTCAATACATATGGCATCATCTTCAATAACGTTACTATTATACAGTATATTTATACCAAACTCACTACACACATCAATAGTTTCCTGGTGGTCAGACTACAGCAGAGAGTTTGGAAGAATATGGTTTTGAATAATTTTGGTGAATATTTATAATGTAAAATCATGGCATCATCTTCAATAACCGTCTATACCTCCTGGATCATGGGTGTAATCCTAGACGGCACACAAGAGCAGATGGCCAGGCAAGAGCTAAAAAAGGTGAGTGAAACTGATTATTCAAAGTATTTGCATCCCTTTAGTACTGTAGGCTTGAGAAAGGAGACAGAACTGTGTCTACAGGCAACTTCCAGCGTTATTATAATCATGCAGTTTTTGGAGACATTTGTGTTGTTTTTAACCAATACATTTAGAATATAAGCTTCCCTTTTTTTGATGTTCCTGTTGAAAAAAAAAAAAAAGAATACTGTGTAAATGAAATTATTGTTTTGCACCTGTATATTATAGAAAATAACACTTATGTTTACATATTCCCTAGGTTTTTCAGGTCACATTTGATCTATTTGATGGAGCCATTGGATTTGTCAATATAAGAAATCAAAACCAAACCATATTCTTCCAAACTGTCTGCTGTAGTCTGACCACCAGAAGACTATTGATGTGTGTAGTGAGTTAGGTAGAAATATACTGTATAATAGTAACGTTATTGAAGATGATGCCATGTTTATTGAAGATTTTACATTATAAATCTTCCCCAAAATTATTCAAAATCACATTCTTTCCTCTCTGAAGAACCAGCACCTTACCGTGGTAGAGAGGTTTGTGTGCCCTGATGAACCTGGGGGCTGTGTTGTCTGGAACCTTGTGTTCCTGGTAGGGTCTCCCATGGCAAATTGGTCTCAGGCAAGGGGCCAGACTAAGATTGGTTCAAAAGACCTCATGAAAGACGACACACGAAGTGAGGATACCCGGCCCGGAGGAAGCCCGGGGTCCCCTTCTGGAGCCAGGCCCAGAAGGAGGACTCGTCGGCGAGCGTCTGGTGGCCGGGCTTGCCACGGAGCCCGGCCGGGCACAGCCCGAAAAGGCGACGTGGGCAACACCTCCGCTTCTCCGTCCCGCGGGCCCACCACCTACGGGAAACAGCGATGGGGTCGGGTGCGCTGCCAGAAGGGTGGCAGTGAAGGCAGAGGGTCTCGACGGACCAGACCCGGGCGACAGAAGCTGGCTTTGGGGACGTGGAACGTCACCTCTCTGGGGGGGAAGGAGTCGGAGCTTGTGCGGGAGGTGGAGCGTTACCAGTTGGATCTGGTTGGGCTCACCTCTACGCACAGCGTCGGCTCTGGAACCTTACTTCTGGATAGGGGTTGGACTCTATTCTTCTCCGGAGTTGCTCAAGGTGTGAGGCGCCGGGCGGGTGTGGGGATACTCACAAGTCCCCGGTTGGGTGCTTCGTTGTTGGAGTCTACCCCAGTGGACGAGAGGGTTGCCTCCCTACGCCTGCGGGTTATGGGGGGGAAAACTCTGACTGTTGTGTGTGCTTATGCACCCAACAGCAGTTCAGAGTATACGGCCTTCTTGGAGACCCTGGAAAGAGTCCTGTATGGGGCTCCTGAAGGGGACTCTTTAATCTTGCTGGGAGACTTCAACGCACATGTGGGCAATGATGGAGACACTTGGAGGGGAGTGATTGGGAGGAACGGCCCCCCTGATCTGAACCGGAGTGGTGGTTTGTTATTGGACTTCTGTGCTAGTCATGGATTGGCCATAACAAACACCATGTTCGAACATAAGGATGCTCATAAGTGTACGTGGTACCAGAGCACCCTAGGCAGAAGGTCCATGATCGATTTTGTTATCGTATCATCGGACCTGAGGCCGTATGTTTTGGACACTCGGGTAAAGAGAGGGGCGGAGTTGTCAACTGATCACCATCTGGTGGTGAGTTGGGTCGAGTGGCGGGGGAAGCCTCTGGATAGACCTGGTAAGCCCAAACGTGTAGTTCGGGTGAACTGGGAACGTCTGGAGGAGGCCCAAGTTCAGGAGGCCTTCAACTCACACCTCCGGCGGAGCTTTTCGGGCATTCCTGTGGAGGTTGGGGACATTGAACCAGAGTGGTCGGTGTTCAAAGCCTCTATTGCCGAAGCCGCGGCGGGGAGCTGTGGTCTCAAGGTCCTAGGTGCCTCAAGGGGCGGTAACCCTCGAACCTCCTGGTGGACACCGGTGGTCAGGGAAGCCGTCCGACTGAAGAAGGAGGCCTTCAGGGATTTGTTATCCCGGGGGACTCCCGAGGCAGTTGCAAGGTACCGACAGGCCCGAAGGGCAGCAGCCTCAGCCGTGGCCGAGGCAAAGCAGCGGGTGTGGGAGAAGTTCGGAGAGGACATGGAAAAAGACTTTCGGGCGGCACCAAAGTTGTTCTGGAAAACTGTCCGACACCTCAGGAGGGGGAAGCAGGGAACCATCCAAGCTGTGTACAGTAAGGATGGGACGTTGTTGACCTCAACTGATGGAGTGTTAGGGCGTTGGAAGGAGCACTTTGAGGAACTCCTGAACCCGACAACTCCGCCCTCTATGTTAGAGGCAGAGCTGGAGTATGAAGGGGGATCGACACCAATCTCCCGGGGGGAGGTCACTGAGGTCGTCAAACAACTTCACAGTGGCAAAGCCCCGGGGGTGGATGAGATCCGCCCAGAAATGCTGAAGGCTCTGGGTGTTGAGGGACTGTCATGGTTGACACGTCTCATCAACGTTGCGTGGAAGTCGGAAACAGTACCGAAGGAGTGGCAGACCGGAGTGGTGGTTCCCCTTTTCAAAAAGGGGGATCAGAGGGTGTGTGCCAATTACCGAGGCATCACACTACTCAGCCTCCCCGGGAAAGTTTACTCTAAGGTACTCGAAAGGAGGGTCAGGCCGATTGTCGAACCTCAGATTGAGGAGGAACAATGCGGATTCCGTCCTGGTCGTGGAACGACGGATCAGCTTTTTACTCTCGCAAGGATCCTGGAGGGTGCCTGGGAGTACGCTTATCCAGTCTACATGTGTTTTGTAGACTTGGAGAAGGCATATGACCGGGTTCCCAGGGAGTCACTGTGGGAGGTGCTGCGGGAGTATGGGGTGAGGGGGTCTCTACTCAGGGCCATCCAATCTCTGTACTCCCAAAGCGAGAGCTGTGTCCGGGTCCTCGGCAGTAAGTCGGACCCATTTCAGGTGAGGGTTGGCCTCCGCCAGGGCTGCGCTTTGTCACCAATCCTGTTTGTAATATACATGGATCGGATTTCGAGGCGTAGTCGTGGGGGAGGGGGTCTGCAGTTCGGTGGACTAAGGATTGCACCACTGCTTTTTGCAGATGATGTGGTTCTGATGGCTTCATCGGTCTGCGACCTTCAGCACTCACTGGATCGGTTCGCAACCGAGTGTGAAGCGGCTGGGATGAGGATCAGCACCTCCAAATCTGAGGCCATGGTTCTCAGCAGGAAACCGATGGACTGTCCACTCCAAGTAGGGAATGACTCCTTACCCCAAGTGAAGGAGTTCAAGTATCTCGGGGTCTTGTTCTCGAGTGAGGGAACAATGGAGCGTGAGATGGGTCGGAGAATCGGAGCAGCGGGAGCGGTACTGCAGTCTCTTTACCGCACCGTTGTGACGAAAAGGGAGCTGAGCCAGAAGGCAAAGCTCTCTGTCTACCGGGCCATTTTCGTTCCTACCCTCACCTATGGTCATGAAGGATGGGTCATGACCGAAAGAACGAGATCGCGGGTACAAGCGGCCGAGATGGGTTTTCTCCGCAGGGTGGCTGGTGTCTCCCTTAGGGATAAGGTGAGAAGTTCGGTCATCCGGGAGGGACTCGGAGTTGAACCGCTCCTCCTTCGCGTCGAAAGGAGCCAGTTGAGGTGGTTCGGGCACCTAGTTAGGATGCCACCTGGGCGCCTCCCTAGGGAGGTGTTCCAGGCACGTCCAGCTGGGAAGAGACCAAGGGGTAGACCTAGAACCAGATGGAGGGATTATATCTCTTCTCTGGCCTGGGAGCGCCTTGGGATCCCCCAGTCAGAGCTGGTTGATGTGGCCAGGGAAAAGAAAGTTTGGGGCTCTCTGCTGGAACTGCTACCTCCGCGACCCGACCACGGATAAGCGGGAGAAGATGGATGGATGGATGGACATTCTTTCAAACTCTCTGCTGTAGTCTGACCAACAGGAGACTATTGATGTGTGTAGTGAGTTTGGTAGAAATATACTGTATAATAGTGAAGTGATTGAAGATGATGCCATATTTATTGAAGATGTTACACTATAAATATTCCCCAACATTACTCAAAAGCACATTCTTCCAAACTCTCTGCTGTAATATGAGCATCAGGAGACTATTGATGTATGTAGTGAGTTTGGTAGTAATACTGTATAATAGTGAAGTCATTGAATATTATTGTATTCTCTTTTTTTGGTGTCGCACTTTGCAGACGGTCCCTGAGCACTCGTTTCTTCTCCGGCTGAGGAAAGAGACAAATTGAATGTGTCCAGCTCGGAGGACGGCGCATATTACCTTTTTTTTTATCAACATGTGATTGTAGTTGTCAACCTTACCACGGTACTTAGGAGACGTCATTTGTGTCTGAATAACGTTTTGTTCATCAGTTATTGATCTGTGAAATCCGAATCTGCCAATATCGTTCTAACTTTACTCAACTCGCAGCAGCGCGGATTCGATCAATTGCTATAAAATCACTCTGCTACTACTACAGACGGTGTCACTACGCCGGTGGCTGTGGCCGTTGTTGAAGCGTCTTCAGGATCCGCATCGGCAGGCCTCTCCCTCGGTGTGGAGCTGTCAAGCTTGACCCTAACGCCGCTTACAGCCGGCCAACTAAAAGTTGTTTTCCGTTCACGTTGTCAAAGATCAGGAAAGGGAGGGGCGGAGAGAGCTGTGGTTGATGGGCCATTAGTTGTGTAAATATACAGCTGAGAGCTGCCGTTTCATTCAGACTGTTTAAAAAACGGTAACAACGGACTATTTTTCTTAGCGGATGCATGTCAATTTAAATCAATACATACAACTATTTTTTAAATCAATAGCCTACATACAACTATTTTTTAAATCAATAAAAACATTTTCTAAATCAATAAAAGCATTTAAATTAATATTGGGAGTCATGTCGTTACTTTGTTGAGAATGTGGCCGTGTAATAAGCGGGATAATTTGCAGCGACTTATTCCTTATGGGGAAAATAACACCCGTCATGTGTGTGTAGAGGTGTGTGTGGTTAAAACACTTTCATGAAGTGAAGGAGGTTTTCCTTCTATAAAACAGCTGTGGGCAGCAGTGAGTGTCAAGGACATGAATTCATAGATCAAGGCAGACTGGTGCACACACTCTCCTGTCCTGCCAGGCGACACGCCCGTTCTAAGCCGTGTCCCTCACTCCTCACATCCCAAGCATCCCCGAAAAGTGTATTATGTTGTTACATCTCAGATGTTATGTTTCAGTTGTGCTCTGTCTATGTTCAGTGATGCAAACTTGTCACCTTTTGGCGAAATTCGCCGTTTTCAATCCAAAATAAGTCGCTTGTGTGATTCATGTAGATCTGCAATAAAAATATTGTTGGGGTATGGGGGGGTCTGGGACCCGGAGTAATCTGCGGCCGTGAGCTCTTATGTGCCATCATGACACGCATGGTGTTCTGTTTTTTATATATTATAATGAAGTGCGAGCTGTGTGCTCGAGTCTTCCTGCCTGTCGGCTCTGCTCATGGATGTATAATAAGGCTCTGCTGCTCCGAGATGATGGTCTAGCTTCAGCAGCTACATTACCTACGGGTGCGTTCGTTAATATTAACTGCGCGTCCGGTCCGGAGTCACTCTGGCACAGACTGGACCGCTGGTGAACAGCTGTTAGAACGGGCCGTTCAGGTGTTCAGAGTAGAGCTCCCTGTCGGAGCGGCAGAGCGTGATGTGAACTGAAAAGTTTTTCTGTGGCATACAATATCACTATCTGCTAACGTTAGCTTTAGCCTTCTATTTCTAATAGTTTTTTTCATAGGCTATAAACAGAGGTGGTATAAGTGTATATATATTGTACTTGAGTAAAAGTAGAAGTACTCAGATCTTGTACTAGAGTAAAAGTAGAAGTACTCAGATCTTGTACTAGAGTAAAAGTAGAAGTACTCAGGTCTTGTACTTGAGTAAAAGTAGAAGTACTCAGATCTTGTACTTGAGTAAAAGTAATAGTCCCTGAGTGTAGGAATACTCTGTTACAGTAAAAGTCCTGCATTCAAAATGTTCCTCAAGTAAAAGTAGAAAAGTATTATCATCAAAATATAGTGAAAGTAGCGACAGTAAAAGTAGTCATTGTGCAGATTGGTCCATTTCAGAATAATAGATATGATATGTTTTATAATGATTGATCATGAAAGTGTTCTCAAAGCTGGTAAAGGTGCAGCTAGTTTGAATGACTTTGTATACTGCAGGGTAGCTTGTGGATTTACTCCAGGTGGAACTTAAGTCTGATTTAACACTTGATTTTATTTCACATCATTCATCCACATCTGTAAAGTAACTAAAGGTATTACATACATGGAGTGGAGGAAAAGTACAGCATGTACCTCTGAACTGTAGTGGAGTAGAACAACAAAGTAGCAAAACATTGAAATACTTAAATAAAGTACAAATATCTCAAAATTGTGCCCAAGTATAGTACTTGTTGAGTTTATGAACTTAGTTACTTTACACCATGTGGCTATAAAGATAAAAAGACTTAAGCCTTGCACAGAGGCATGAAAATACATTTTCAAAATGCTCAACAGTGCTGCCAAAATTATAAACTGACTGCTACACAGTTTAAAATAAATGCTTTTATATATTTCTATTAGATGTGACTCTTTGGCGTTTCTGTTATTATTAACACTGCTGCTTTAGTTGTTCTGACTGCTAAAATCCTCTGTTATTCCGTAGGGTGGGGGAGCCGGGGGCTTGGATCCTTGTCACCTTTTTCATACCTGATGAGTTTGCATCCCTGTATGTTAAAAAGCCTCAGTCACCTTAATTCATGTAATAAAAACATCTCAGGTCAGTAACACTCAAAGCTAAATGTGCAATACCATGTTCAGCTATGTTACTATTTATAATGTGATTGTTGTTACATCAGAAGATGTATATATTCAAATGATTTCTTAACTTACAGTAGGCTATTTTTTACAATGTGTGTTGGAAGGATTTATTAAATTACAATGAATATTGTCATTGTTGAAGGCTTTTAGAGAAGGGTGAACTATAAGCCTGAATTACATAACATTTTATACCTAAAAACATAAAAGCCACAATAAATAAATCACAATTATTGTAGTTATTTTTACCTCCCGTATTGCTTTCAACCCACTAGCTTTTATGGTGTTGTTACGTCACTAACAGTAAGCTTGTCACATACAGTCTATGGTCACTCAGAGTAACCTACTGTTAATTTAGCTGCTGGAGAAGAAAGATCAGGGGGGGAGGGGGGGAGAGAGCTGTGGTTGATGGGCCATTAGTTGTGTAAATACACAGCTGAGAGCTGCCGTTTCATTCAGACTGTTTAAAAAACTGTAACAACGGACTATTTTTCTTAGCGGATGCATGTCAGTTTAAATCAATACATGCAACTATTTTTTAAATTAATAAAAACATTTTCTAAATCCATAAAAGCATTTCAATTAATATTGGGAGTCATGTCGTTACTTTGTTGAGAATGTGGCCATGTAATAAGCGGGATAATTTGCAGCGACTTGTTCCTTATGGGGAAAATAACATCCTTCATCCAGATGAGGATCCCTCTGCTACACTTTGGGATCCTGGTCGACCGACGAAGCTCCATTAAAATATACATATTTTTGGTGAATTACTGAGTTTAGACACGTTAATAACGTTTTAATGAAGTTGAATACAGTATATTCATATGTGTCAGTGATTTTATGTCAATTCGGCGAACATAAACATAAATGATCGTAGTGAAGATGATGATTAAATTAGGATTAAAAATCGAGAGCCGGGCTGCATTTCCTCCCGTTCGTTTTTTTCGAATAACAATTTTTTTTTTTTAAATAACAACATGGTGATGTTTTGTAAATGATTACATGTCTCTTATTTAGCACAGTAGTATGATATCCGTGACATATGGATCTTAACAAAGTTCCGCTGTACATCCAGCGTACTGTATCTGACTTTATTTCACATGAGTTCCAGTGTGGAACCCCACTGCACTCCCTGGTGGATCAATGATCCATTGCAGCTGGCTTCATTATAAATTACATTTATCTATCACGGGGGCGGTCTCAAGTCAAGCTGGAGGTTTTCCCTTGATCGAGGGCAGATCACGTACCAATCACGGCCCTCGCGATTCAAACTGTCTGAAATGAATCGCTAAATCTGTATGTGTAAAGAAACAGGAAATAAAAGAGGAACTCACCTTGTGGTAAACTTGAGAGAGTTTGAGCATTTGAGCTCCATACTGTTTCAGAAATAATCCTTGATGTGGTTTGGAACATGATATGGCGTTTAAACATGGCAGCGTTTAGCTGAGTTTCTGCAGGTAGAATTCTCCTTTTTTTTTTAAAGCTCCGGACTCAGAATCAGCACTTTAGGGCTGAAATAGAGGGTATGAGGCATGGCTAGAATGGGTGATCCGTTTGGTTTTGAGCAAAACACTTCATAGACATGCTCTTTATATATTTAGATATATCTGAGACCTATAATATATGCCTAAAAATAGTATTATAGGAGACCTTTAAGTGATTGTGATATAATTGTAATTGTCTGTTCTTTTGTTTCTTGTCTTATTATTTGTCCTTATTGTTACAAATGGTACGGAGGAAGATTAGGGCCATATAAGAAAAAACATTTGGAAAAAGAGGGAGTTCTGCCATTCATCACAGAATTCTGAGAAGAAACAAATCTGAATTCCGACTTCAAAGTTATAATTCTTTAAAGTCAGATTTCTCATTAAAAAAATCTTGATTCTCAGATTCAAGTCAGACTTAAGTCTTAAATCTTATCTGAGCATTGTGATTATTTTGTTTTACTTTTGGTATCATCCCAAAAATGTTTTCCCTAAGCCTGGGTCACATCGAACTGCTGTTGTGACTTTAACTGACAATAAAGTAACATCATAACATGTTCATCTCCTCTCAAAAGCCCTTCTTCCTGCAGATTTAATAACCTTATAATGAGGTTGTAACCGTGTTGTGTGATGCTGTGTTTGCTGGCCTCCTGTCACTCTGCACCATCTGTTGTGATGAGAGGCATTATGAGAGGGCAGACCTTTGCAGAGTGACACAGAGATAAGAAGGGGTACAGTATCTGACAGGGAGGAAAATGATGCACCGCCCCCCAATGCAGCACATCTCATTACTGCGGCCACCCCGATGACAGCAGGATCATAATTAATCTTCATTGAGCCGCCTGGCTGACAGGCTAAATGATTGGGCGGTAGAGAGGGTGGATAACAATGTCCTCCAACGTGGCGTTAAAGTGGGATTCCATGGGGTTTAATAGCAGGTTTGAAAAACACAGTTGACTCTTAAAGGAGGTAAGGAGCAGAGCGATCACATGGGGCTCAGTGCTTTGAGTCCTGAGGGCATTACATGTGTATGAATGCATAAACCATGCAGCAATGGCATGCAGTACATTAGTATCATGGTACAGCAATTTAATTAAATGTAAAGCCAGATTAAATGTGCCTCCAGTGACTCATCGCTGCTGGGGTGTTGAAAACTTTTCAATCTAAAAAGAAAGTGCAGGCATGGCAACCCACTCATTTGATTTAAATATCAAATAATAGCAGCCTCAGCCTCCACAGACTAAAAGATTCAGGGATTTATCTCCAGCCTGGCAGTCGCCAGAGGCTGATCCATTCACCAAATCGATTGTAACTCCCTTTGAGCTCATACGTTTATTGCATTGCAAAACAGCCGGGAGAAAAACAATTTATTCCTCCAGTAATGGCATGCATGCATGCGTATAATGTGATTTCCGCACAATTCATATCAACTTATGCTTTCAGACCCTTTGACTGACGTACAAAAAGAGCTGTTGAATGAAATGTTTGAACTACAATCTCCTTTAGAGGGCCGTCTAGATGTAAGTCTAGACTCAAAATGTGTGAAAGCAACAAAGTAATATTCTCTCTTCATCTCGTGTTTCCATGTAATTGTCATGCGCTCAGAGATTCCGAATGTTTGGCATCTATAACTTCAATTATTTGCAAACCTTAACAGATTTGATCCTACATGTAGTCTGGACGGCGTTTGCACATTTTACTCTTAATTTTTTTTTAACCCCATGAAATGAATGACCATTGTTTTTATATTAGCTTTGATTTAACACTTCTACATAGAGGGAGGAATTTGCTTTGTTGCACTTGCATGTCCCACAACGGACAAACCTCATACTGGCTCTGGTAAGGCCCCTTCATTCTTCTCACTGGACCTTTAAAGCATGAGGGTCCGAGTTGAAAACCCTCCTTCAATGCAGTGACTCAGGACCAGGACAGACATGGCCGACCCAGGTGGGATATTAATGTTGAAAGTCACAGGGAAAACTTGACCTACTACAAACCATTTTACACCTCAAGATGTTTGCTGGTGCCGTATGACATCAGATGCAACAACTATGGCAAACCATAGATGAAACCACATGACCCTGCACAGGATATTAAATGAACTTCAGCTGTCTACAGTGACTCAGAAGGGGTTAAAGCAGGGGTCTCCAAACTACGGTCCCGGGCCCAAATGCGGCCCGTGGACCATTTTGAATCGGCCCTCAGCAAATTAAAAATATATAATGTAATACGGCCCACAAATGAAACTTGTGCTCGTCTTATATTGTACTTCTTGAATGTAAAAAAATGTATTACTCATTAGTATCAAATTCAGTCAATTAAAGTTGGAAACATTTTCTAACACATCTTAGTTGATAAGAAAAAAGCCCAATGACTTATTGAAATACACCCTTTCTAATTGAAATACACCCTTTCTATTTCTCGTTATTATAATCAATCTGAGGCTCCTGTTTGTCAGGGATGAGCTGCCAACACTCACAAGCATCATTTTTGATTGATTTTGCTAACTTATAACTGAACCCAGCCCTTCGTATATTTTTCTGCGTGTGGCCCTCGGTGAAAAAAGTTTGGACACCCCTGGGTTAAAGTCATCGGCCATGGAAAGAGGGTGGATCGGTTTGTCTTTATCAATGATGATTCCAATGCAGCTCTAGAGAAACCACTAACCTGCCATGGTCAGTTCCAGTTCATCAGCTCAGTCATCGGGCACAGGCAAACCCATGGATACAAACTTCAGACTCAGGTTATGATTCTGTTACTCATGTATTCTTAAGTGGGAGTTCATCCGTCTTTAAGTGAAGGAGCTGTACTCTCCATTGATAACAGGTCCAGGAGGGCATTGAGCCAGAAGTTTAAAGCCGAACAGATTCTCCAGTTCTGAAGAATTGTTGTCTTTACAGAGTGAAAGGCTGGTGCAGCACTGTGTTGTGTACTACATGCATGTTTATGTTTGTTATTGAAAAAAATAAAAACAGACTTCTCTTTTAAGCATCAGTTATTGAATGGATACATTTAGGTGTCTGTGGGTCACTGAGTCATGCATCTATCTGTGTGTATGATGAGAAACCTTAAAAGGGTTACAATATTCATCTAAGAATAAGAACTAGGGCCGGGACTCGATTAAAAAAATAATCTAATTAATTACAGGCTTTGTAATTAATTAATCGCAATTAATCGCATTTTTAATCACATATAAATATTTGACCTGAGAACAGTGGGAAGCAATTTTTTTCACATGGATTTTAGTATACTATTGAATAATGACTGAATACATAAGCTTAAGCAACAAAACATTGTTTATGTTTTTCAAGGTGGTACTTAAAGACCAACAGAAAAGTGCAATTTTTGCCATAAAGTGTAGCAATAGCATATTTAGGAATATAGTACATTTCAGAGATTCAGGTAGCCTATAGGTAGGTAGACCTTCTGTAAACTATAACACTTTGTTTTTTAAGTAAAACACAATACTTTCAAGTACATTCAGAACATTGGAAACCCTGACTATTAGAAAACATTTCTCTGTTGCTTCAGAGGCCATAACAGACTTTGTTGATTTAACAACAGTTGATTTAAAAAATCTAATCAATTTCAGTCCAACTCTCTCAATAACCTTGGCCAAAACAATAAACAGTTCAACATAAAGTGCCAGTTGCACCAACAACGTAATAAATAGTTCAACATAAAGTGTACCATTTAAAATAAAATAAAAAAGTGCCAGTGATTGACCTCAATCCCTCCTATTCTTCCAATATCCTGATGAAAAATAAAATCTCGCTGTTGCATAGGCCACTGTTTGATCAACGCGAATTGGGTGTGGGTCCTTGTACTCCGAGTCGGGCTAACGTCCACGCTAGCTTCCACGCTAGCTGCTATATGTTTTGCATTGAGGTGATACTTGAGGCTTGATGTGCTGCGGTGATATGCAAATTCCTTTTTGCATAATTTGCAAACAACCGTGCTCTTATCGATGCTTCCATCCGTCCGTTTTTTAAAACAAAATGTCCCATCCACGGGGCCAACCAAAGCGGTCTCATCAGCTTCTTCGTTCACGTTTGACTATGTTCACTGTGGTTTGTTGTTGTTTGAAGTCATGAACGTTAGTTGGTGCTCCAGTATAATCGGTACCCCTGAAACTCATCCAGTGAGAAACGTTCCGCGGTGCAAAAATAAATGCGATTAAAATGCGTTAATTTTTTTAACGCGTTAATTTTTGTGTAATTAATTAATCTTAATTAACGCGTTAAAGTCCCGGCCCTAATAAGAACATACTGCATTCAAAAATGTTTAATGGCTCAATCCACAGCTTTGTGTTGGACTGCACACGACTCTCACTAATATGCTGGACTCCTCCTGTCTCTGTTCAATATTCATAAGGATACATTTAGGTTGGCCATTTCAATATCCTGTGTAATATAAATACAGATCTTTAGAGAGACTTCAGCGATTATCATCTGTCATTTAAAAAAGCTTTGTTTTCATACTGTGAGCACCTGCATATTTCCAATCAGTTTCACAGTGAGCTGCATATTCAAGTCAAATTAAGCACAATGCCCTCGTTAATTCATCCAATGAATGCAAGTAATGTCTCTGTGGATCTGTAATGCAGACATCATCCAGCTCAAACACAAACATTATTCTCCATAAATGACTCAACCTATTAATACATCACTCCAACAAAATATTTCTGCCTCTCTGCCTCTCCGAGACCCAACTTCATAAATTAGCTGCAACTCTTATTATCTGTCAGCTGCTGACAAATGATCCTCTGCGGCTGATTTTTACATTTTAATCAGAAGTTGCTCAGGCGGCTCAAACAACAATACAGCCAAGATATACTGATTATTGTGAGAACTTAATGGCACCAGGAACATATCATCACATGTCTTTCAAGGACAATCTTTAGACACTGTGTTGAAGTTTGATAATAAAATCATAGACTAGGTAAATAATTTAAAAATGATTAACTGAAAAGGGCAATAGATTAAATGCTGGCTTTAATGCATCCTTATTCAGTTAGTGTTGATTGCACAATAAAATAAATGTAGAATAATGACACCATCTGCATTTAGATTTGTTCCCATGAGCCTTTGATTTCACCATGCAATTTTAAAGACTACCATGCTGTGATCTACACAATAAAATCCCTATAAATAAACAATGCATCACTGCTTATCAGAGAGCAATACGCTTAGGGGCTTTTCAACAAAAAAGCTAACCGTTGCTATTTGAAAGTACTGGAACAACCAGAGTAATGTCACATTTGTCATCATTTAAAAGACGCCCATTGATGAAGGGTCAATACATCTTGATTTGAAAAAAAAAAACATAGCCATAGCAGTAGCCACAACCAAGAGTTTTTAGCCAGAAATTAACGATATACTGTGTGTACGAGTAGATCCATCTCCCTGTTCATATAAACATCTACGGAGCAGAGAATATGTCAACAATATGCCTCGGTTACACTGAGTGCCACTCATAGTTTCCCTTTCCTATCAGAGTCACTTCTACTGTTGGTCAGTCAGTCTGTTCATTACAGCACTGCCAGCACCATATTCCCCAAAATATTACTCCAAGAACCTTCATTAGCACATTTGCTTCTAAAGCCACTGGGATCAGCTCCATTCCTTCCAAGGCAATTTTCAACGCTTTTCATGAATTGGGCTGCAAATTATTTTTGGGCAGTTGGCTACAAGGTTAGTGCTATTTATTATTCACCATTTCCAAATGTTTCTGATGCAATGCTGCATAGGTGAATTCTGTATCATTAGCATTGTTCTTCCTTCAGTACTATTTAAGTCTTCAAAGTAGAAATCTATTCAAAACAATGTTGTGACCTTTTTCACCAAATTATTTATGACATTACATGACAATACAACAGACCGTTTGGGTAGCTCCGGAATCCCGGATGTCTTGTTTTTCAAATGTTGGTTTCAATAAACTCATCCTTCAGGCTAGCAAAATCTTTCTCTACTTTTTCAAAGAACCGAAGCTTTTTGAAACCCTGAATATTTGTATATTTATATATGCAAAATCACATTATACAATTAAAATGTGACTTAAAAATAAAAATCAGAATCAAAGCACTCTGGACTCATAGAGAAGATG
This sequence comes from Notothenia rossii, assembly GCF_949606895.1. Lineage (NCBI taxonomy): Eukaryota > Metazoa > Chordata > Actinopteri > Perciformes > Nototheniidae > Notothenia > Notothenia rossii. The sequence goes on along the minus strand of NC_136904.1, from coordinate 57,745,665 downwards.
TAGAATTAGAGGGATGAGTAAAATCACTGACCATGTAATATTTAATTAGTTTGAACTCCCTTAGAGAAATAAATCTCGACCAAATGGGACTCAAGAGCGGTATAAAACAGCCAGCAATCAGGGGCAAATGGGAAAACTTATATTACTTTGGGCTGTTTTAATTAGCGGGTAGATGATTCAGTACGATCATCCTTAAATACTGTGTGTTAAACTTGTAATTCTTGATTCTCAGGTGTATTAAAGCCAGTCAAGAGCAGCTAATCCAAAACTAATGGCTACAGAATGTGTGCCAGCTGTTTAAAGTTTGGGGCTGAATGAAACAGGTCTTCAATTCAATATTCTATCAGCTGTACGTGCAATTTCAAATAAGTGAATCCTCAAAGTGGTAGATGTAAGGACAACTTTCTCTCTGGGCTGCTTTTTGTGAAATAATGCAATCAAATGTGCTTTAAGTGACTTTGGAGAACAGCTTTCAATCTGAGAGACATTTTATAAAAGCAGCTCATCCCAGTGACTTTATTTCAAAATACTGAAGAGGTTAACCTAACATGCAAAAATCCACTATCCTGTGACATGTTTGGGTATTTATGAGGAGACATATTGTAAATACAACCTGATCTCACCAGAATGCGTGACTCCACCACGACTCCTGAACACCGCATTGCGTGGTGGAGTCATCAACTTTGCTACATTTACGTGTCTGCACCACGCAAACAACCCCAATGTAAAGTGAATGAGGCTCCTTTGTCGTGGTACACACACGCATTTCTACAACGTCCAGCAGTGAGCTTTTATTCTATAAAACGTTTTTAAAATCTACTTTATAGCTTGTAGTAACTCACGGGAGGCTTCTTTTATTTTATTTGTATTCATAATCATTTGTATTTTTCGTCAGAATGTATTATGGTGCATTAGTTACGAATTTTTGTTCTCAAAAAACAGTGCATTGTGTGTAATAAAACTGTGATTTTTATTAAATTAGTTAGTTTTTAAGGAAGGCAAGATCTTCAGCTGTGTCAAATAGATTGTTCCCTTTAGTTAACGTTTTTTAAAAGAACATTATATTCCGATTTGATCATGTCCCCTTTATTGTATTACGGAGAGCAATATGAGCGTCCATTCCCATTGGATAACGCAGGATTTTACACCCGGAAGTAAGTATTCTCTCTACTGTCGATTGATTTACAGTGATACCTGCACTACTCATCAACTCAAAAACACCAGATTATCCTTGTTGATTACACAACATTGATTGGTTTAAATTGTGTACAATGCTTTTGTGATTTTCCCCTTCGATTCAGAGAAACAAATATTTGTTCATTTTAGGATGGCCGAAGACACTACCCTACCCAGAATCCTCAGCTATCGTTTGGGACTACACCATGTGCTTTGCTTGACAAACCCCGTGATTTGCCCTCAAGCTCTGTGATGGGATGTTGGAGTGGCAGTGTGCAAAGTTTACGCTGAGCGTCAAACAGCATTTTGAAATGGAATGAAACCATAGACTGTATATATAAATGGACGTAGGGTCCGTGATGTCACCCATAGGATTCTGCAGAGTTGCCGAGAAGCCCTTAGTAGGCGGAGTCGGCCACTAACGGCTCGACAGTGACGTCAGAGTTCAACTCCCGCCTACTCCAGCCTGCTCCAAATAGAGAGGCGAAGTCCCGCCCATTTACTTCCGACCCATGGGACCCCGGAAGCGGAAAATTATACATTGACGTCAATGGAGAGAGAAAAGTCATCTTTCGATCCCGTTTGAATTGTGCCACGAATGACACATATGATGTTTGTCAAATTAAAAGAACATTTTGCAAGTAAAAAAAAAAAAAATGTGTCGTTAAACTGTGAAGTTACAATTTTTTTTGTGTGAAACCGCTCAGTGAACTACAGGTCTCTGGTCTCGCACAATACGCGTCACCATCACAAAGATGGCTGTCACGTAAGTAAATTTCCCCTGTTTCTTTCAGAATGAGGCGAAAAAGTATAAAACGAGGTGAAAATCACTACAAGTCTGGGCATGTTGAGAGCTGTACATACACGAAAGGGAGCAGTTCTGTAAGAGCCAGCATGCGGGACCGGTTTCAGTGAGTAATATGAGTGCAATGTTTAAGGTTAATGTCAGCTAGGTAACAAGGTACACTAACCTGTTTTGTTTTAGCAACTAGTTTTCTCCTTAAGAACTTCGTGGTGTCTGTGTATAATGTGGATAACATTAGTGTTCACAAGAACAAGATACACTCCCGTGTTTTGTTTTAGTTGCTCTTCAGATTGAAGCGGACAGTTTTATATCGACGATATGTGTGATCTCCTTTTTATATCTCGTTGTGTCATTTGAGTTTATTTGCTGTGTGTAGATTCAAAGATTTTGGTTATCTTGTCCAGGGATCATAGACGTCGGAACTAGGGGTGCGGGGGGTGCGGCAGCACCCCCTCCCGTCAGCCTCAGGAATCACAGGATTAGCCTACGTTAAAAAAATAAAAATAAAGATTCTGAATTTAAACTCAATTTGTCTGACTTACATGTATTTCTTAATACAGATCTTTTGATGTGATATGCACCCTGCCTGGCTCAATACAGCAGCCTGGCTGGCATGGCATAGCTGTTGCTATGCAGACTGCATCTGACAGCTCACTGTGACGTTGGCCTATGTGTAAAAAAAAAAAAAAAAAAGTAGCGGGAATTTTTTTTATGTTTGCTGTGTTCGCGGCTCTCATTTGTTTTTAGCATGCATAGGCTACATGATTTGAGTTCAACTACGCCAGCTAGAACTAGCCTATGTCTCAAAAACGAATTTCAGATTTTTTTACAAATCCGCCCGACCCAGCTAAACGTCCGAGAGAGACACCTAGAGGCTGTGTGCCAGCAACCGGACAGCAGCAGCAGGCAGCCGAAGGGCCCGGCGGCCCTCGGCCTCGTCCTCCCTCCCCAGCGCCACCACCAGCACCCGGTGCTAGCCAAGAAGAGGCAATATCATGCAAACCATCACAGGATTACAATTTTCCTGCCAAGAAGTTGGGTGAGAACTTCACTCGTTCCTGCAAGGCCGCCTGGTTCAGAGAGTGGCCGTGGCTGGAATACATCGCGGTCAGTGATGGCATTGTGTGTGGTGTGTGCAGGTCAGCTGTCAAGCGCAAGTTGGTCGGGTCAGAACAAGCTGACAGTCCGTTTTTGAAAGATACGGGCTTTTCAAACTGGAGAAAAGCAAAGAAGAAAATCAGAGACCACGAGAAAACACGCATTCATTTAGATGCGACTCAAAGATTGGCTGCATTGAAAACTACGCCAATTAATGCGCTTTTGTCTGAGGCTGCTGCTAAAGAACAAATAACAGCCCGGAAAATGCTGGAGCTCGTTTTCAGCAGCGTGAGATTCCTGGGGCGCCAGGGACTCCCTCTGAGAGGAGCTGCAAATCGGGATGGGGTGTTGTGGCAGCTAGTGGTCGAGAGGGTACGCGCTGATCCTGACCTGCAAAACTGGATGAAGAGGAGGGACAATTGGATGTCGGGCAGCATCCAGAATGAAGTTCTGGAGCTGTTTGCCCATGACATCCAGAGGAAAATCGGAGCCAAAGCATCCGAAAGTCCTTTTTTCGGCTTAACTGCTGATGGGACCACCGACGTCAGTGGAAAAGAACAGTTCTCATGCAGTATACAATTTGCAGATGACAATCTTGAAGTCCAGAATTTCTTTCTGGGCTTTTACAACGCTCCAGACACAACCGCCGAGATGCTTTTTCTGTGCATTAAAGATGTCCTTGTTCGGCTAAATCTGCCGCTGGAGAAGCTGAAAGGCTACTGTTTTGATGGAGCCAGCAACATGTCAGGGAGGTTCAAGGGAGTGCAGGCAAGATTAAAGGAAACATGTCCTGACTCCTTGTTTGTCCACTGCGCAAACCACTCTCTGGATTTAGTGTTGCAAGAAGTGGCAAAAGAAGTGCGCCTTGTTGCCGATACACTGAACTTTGTTCGGGAAGTCACAGTTGTGATTAATGATTCAGCAAAGAGAAAAACGTTATACCAGTCTCTTTTTGGATGTGGAGAAGTGATCAACCTGCTTGCCCTGTGCCCAACTCGGTGGTGCGTCAGAGTTGTGGCACTGTCACGGTTGCTGGCATGCTATGGAGAGATGCTGCAGACATTTAGGACCTTGGAGAGTGACAGGATTGTTAAGGGGGAGACGCGTGCCAAAGTGGCAGGATTGCTCAAAAAGGGCACCACTACGCGCACAGTCTTTGGTTTGTTTGCCTGCGTTACCATGTTTACGCCATGTGAATCCGTGGCTCGGTCACTGCAAGGCACCAAAGTCACAGCCCTTGGATCAATGGAAGCTGCCAAACTTCTTTGCCAGCGACTGAACACACTCAGACAAGATGACACCTTCGCTGACCTTGTGGCCAAGACCAAACAATACACAGAGCGCTACAACTTGAAGCCTCCTCATCCAGTGCGCACCAGCAAGACCCCAGCGCGTTTTCGCCATACAGCGGAGGAGGAGGAACGGGAGTTGGAGAACGAGGGTAAATAAATAGGCCTAAATAAATAAATAAATAATGCCAACAGTATTTTAAAATTAATCATAAAGCTCATCGGTCTGTAATGTTGAAATAATGCAACAAATACGCACACAGAGCGTGCTCTCCAGCATTTGTGGACAGATTTGATCTATCCATAGAAAACGATATCATAGTTCATAATAATGTACTACATCCATGTACGCTTATTTGCGAAATTAGCCTGCAATTAATAATTCATTACAACGGTATCAACTGACTAAATAACGTATAGGCCTACTTTCATAACAAACCATATTCATAATTCGAATTTAAATTGAAAATTTAAGGTTGACCCACCCAGCTTAAATAGGCAGCCCATATGGAAACTATTTGTTGGTTGTTGTTTAACTGTTATATTTAACTATTAAAGAATATCCAAGCCTGTGGAAGAGGGAATTGTTTGAGGCCCTGGTGCGCACAGAGGTGGAGCGGCGCTTTGACCAGGAAGGACTCCGCGTAGCTGCAGGGCGAGAGCAGGCAGTTCTACAGGCGGCCCAAGGGAAACGAGTGGATGTGGGTTCCCTGGAACTGACTTCCTTTTCAAGAGAGCAGCTAAGCCTTGAGCTGGACATCCTGAGCGACGTGTGTAGGGGGCGAGAAGTGAAAACCATTCAGGATGTATTGGCCATTCTGCACACCTTGCAGCCCCAATCCCGCTCCATGCTGTCGGAAGCGGAGAGGCTCATAAAGCTCTGTCTGGCTCTGCCCATTTCTGTCGCGGCATCCGAGCGCTCGTTCTCGGCGTTGCGCAGGTTGAAAACGTGGCTGCGCAATACTATTAAGCAGGAGAGACTCACTCATTTGGCCATTATGAATGCGCATAGCGACCTTCTCGATGAATGCGATGTCTCGACCCTGCTTAAAGAATTTATCAGCAGAACAACGGAGAGAAGGTCTACTTTTGGAACAGTTTAAAAGCCCTTACGAGCGCAAAGTAAACCGTTATTTTTCTGAATGTTCCATTAGGCCTATGTTCGTAAAGGCTGTATTATTCTGTTGATTTTCTGAATGCTGTAGGCCTATGTTATCGCCTATTAGGCTACAGTATGTTCCTTAATAAAGGCTTGATTAATTCATTAATTCATTTTGTTTCATACATTTTCGTAACAATTAAGATGCTGCGTGTGTTTATGTAGCCTATATCTGTTATGTATAGGCCTAGGCTATTAGGCCTACGTGTCGAGTTCGTTAATCATTGATAGTGTGAGTTTCCCCCCCGACCCTCCCAGCAAAAATCCCGCACCCCCCCCCCAGAAAATAGTTCCGACGTCCCTGCCAGGGATGCAAACTTGTCACCTTTCGGCGAAATTCTCCGTTTTGAATCCAAAATAGGTCGTTTGTGTGATTCATGTAGATCTGCAATACAAATATTTTGGGGTATGGGAGGGGGTCTGGGACCCGGATTAATGTGCGGCCGCGAGCTTTTTTTATATATTATAATGAAGCGCGAGCTGTGTGCTTGAGTCTTCCTGCCTGTCGGCTCTGCTAATGATGTATTAAATAAGCCTCTGCTGCTCGGCGATGATGGTCTAGCTTCAGCAGCTACATTACCTACGGTGCATTCGTTAATATTAACTGTGCGTCCGGAGTCACTGTGGCACAGACTGGACCGCTGGTGAACAGCTGTTAGAACGGGGTTAGGTGTTCAGAGTAGAGCTCCCTGTCGGAGCGGCAGAGCGTGATGTGCACTGAAAAGTTTTTTTTTCCCGTCGCAATATTATCGTTGAGCTAGCTAACTAGCATACATTGTCACTATCTGCTAACGTTAGCTTTAGCCTTCGTTTTCTAATCGTTTTTTTCATAGGCTATAAACAGAGGTGGTATAAGTATATATCTTGTAGCCTACTTGATTAAAAGTAGAAGTAGGCCTACTCAGTTCTTGTACTTGAGTAAAAGTAGAAGTAGCCTACTCAGATCGTGTAGGCTACTTGAGTAAAAGTAGAAGTACTCAGATCTTGTACTTGAGTAAAAGTAGAAGTACCAGAGTGTAGGAATACTCTGTTACAGTAAAAGTCCTGCATTCCAAATGTTCCTCAAGTAAAAGTAGAAAAGTATTATTATCAAAATATAGTGAAAGTAGCGACAGTAAAAGTAGTCATTGTGCAGATTGGTCCATTTCAGAATAATATGATATGTTTTATAATGATTGATCATTAAAGTGTTATCAAAGCTGGTAAAGGTGCAGCTAGTTTGAATGACTTTGTATACTGCAGGGCAGCTTTTGGATTTACTCCAGGTGGAACTAAAGTCTGATTTAACACTTGATTATATTTCACATCATTCATCCACATCTGTAAAGTAACTAAAGGGACTAAATACATGTAGTGGAGTAAAAGTACACCATTTACCTCTGAACTGTAGTGGAGTAGAAGAACAACGTAGCAAAACATTAAAATACTTAAGTAAAGTACAAGTATCTCAAAATTGTGCCCAATTTTAGTACTTGTTGAGTTTATGAACTTAGTTACTTTACAGCAGTGGCTATAAAGATAGAAAGACTAAGCCTTGCACAGAGGCATGAAAATACATTTTCAAAATGCTCAACAGTGCTGCCAAAATTATAAACTGACTGCTACACAATTAAAATAAATGCTTTTATATATTTCTATTAGATGTGACTCTATGGCGTTTCTATTATTATTAACACTGCTGCTTTAGTTGTTCTGACTGCTAAAATCCTCTGTTATTCCTAATTTTAAAGCCGATATTCTGTGGGGTCAGGGGGCTCGGATCCTTGTCACCTTTTTCATACCTGATGAGTTTGCATCCCTGTTGTCAATTTGTTTGGTTATCTAGGCACAGCTGTGTGTGACTCCCTCTGGTACACTGGTATGTGTTTTCCTAATGTAGAGAGCATTGATTAATTAATAAACTACACACTGACTCTAGATCCTGACCAAATCCTTTTTTGTTGATCAAATGTGTAGGAGCCATGAAACGTGTTTAGTAATCCTTTATGTTTTAATATAAGATATTTGTTTGATCACTATCGATTGGTTGGCTTGGGTCACATGGTTATGGGCGGCACTCATTATAATCTTGTTCACCTGCGTGAGGTGTGTGTGTGGAAGAGAGGGTGACACAGGGCCGTTGTACTTTTTTGTTGACCGCAAGGTTTACGATTGCTTTGATTATTATAACAATGTATATGTCTGATCACCGAGTTTTTTCATTAAACTACAATACTATGAAACAGAGCTTTTGATCTCAGCAAGTACTTTTTTAGCGTGTCATACAATATCAAACAGGCCCAGCCTCAGCCTCTCAGCGACTTTGTTTGTTTCCTGCTGTCGCTATACATTTGTCAACAAAAACAACAACAACCACACAAGGCGTAAGGCGATCATCATCAAACAGCGCATGGATTGAGGATCTATTGGATGAGAATGGAGATATGGAAATAATTCACGGAGGTAAGCACTGGCTGTTAATAAAGACTGCAGTTTTGGAAGCCGCATTCAACGCGGATCACAGCCAGGTAAGCCTTACCACTGAATGTGAACATATTCACCGCTGTGTATCTCCGCTGTATAACTCCGCTCTGTCGCATGGAAGTTGCGCTGCTCTGTTGATGTGGAAATGTGATGATTTGAAGGAATTTTCTTCCGATCTTTGAGTGTTTTACCATCAAACGAATGCACTGAGGAAGCTTGAATAATCAAACGGAGAAAATGAGTCAAATAAATGTTGACGTGGAAAGTGTTGAAATGGACTATGGGAAAAGAGAAAGCAAACTCACTGCGAAGGCATTGGTAAATAACATCGAAAAACTTCAACGGGAACGTAAAACCAGTGTGAACAAAATAAAAGCACTCATACCAGAAATAAAAGGACACATGAGAGAAAGGGGAAATGCCTCACGTGTGCAAACTCAATTAGATAAATTAATTCAACTGAGTGAAAAAGCCATTATCTCACATGAAATGTTGATTCCTTTACTCCCAGAGGATGAACTAAAGAAACAAAAGGAATGGTTGGCCAATATCTTGCACTACAGTGAAAGCTTTCAGAGGGACATTAAACTGTGGTTAAAGGAGCCACAAGAGGATTTTGCCACCATAACTGCGGCCGTGCTGGATATTCCAACAACAGATGACATACAGGATGATGTACAACCTAGTGACAGTGTGTCAAATGTGGAAATCAGAAGAAGAGCAACCCGATCACAAAATTCTGCTTTGGGGAAAAAGTCCGTAGCTTCTAGTGCTTCGTCTGCATGCCTTAAAACAGAGGCTGACCTGGCAGCTTTAGTGGCAAGAAATAAACTATTAAAGGACAAACATGAACTGGAGGAAGAAGAGGAGCGAATAAGGAGCAAACTTCAGATGGAGGAGGAGCGAATAAGGAGGAGAAAGGAGCAACTTCACATGGAGGAGGATATTGCAGCACACATGGCTAAATTAGATGTGTTGCAAACACGGAGCATCCTAAGTGGGAAAAGTTCAAAAACAAAGCATTCGGATGGAATGAACTCCTATATTGAACAAAGAAATCTTAAACCACAAGCCCCCTACACTGCAAAGGACAATATAAATACTCCACAAATGAATACTGGAGATAGCTTGAACGCAAGTGAAGATCAAAACAACATACTGGGCATTATGAGAAAACAAAATGAAATAACCACACTGTTAATACAACAGCAATGTCTTTCTTCCTTGCCAAAGAGAGAGATTCCAGTTTTTGATGGCGACCCGTTAAAATATCATACATTTATGAAGGCTTTTGAGAATGGTGTTGAGAAAAACACAAACAGCTACAGTGACCGACTCTATTTTTTGGAGCAGTACACTCAGGGTCATCCCAAAGGACTTGTTCGAAGTTGCCAGCATATGGATCCAGAGAGGGGATATGTCAAGGCTAAAGCTCTAATCAGGGAGCAGTTTGGAAATTAGCAGAAAGTGGCATCTGCATATTTGCAAAAGGCTCTTTCATGGCCTCCTATAAGAACCGAGGATGTTAAGGCTCTGCAAGACTACAGTTTCTTCCTTAGAGCATGTGCAAACGCAATGGAAGAGGTGCAGTATTTGCATGAGCTTGACATGGCTGCAAATATGGTGATCATAATAAAAAAGTTACCTTATCAATTCAGAGACAAGTGGAGAACGTTAGCCTGTGAGCTGCAGGAGAGGAACAGCCGCAGAGCAACCTTCTTTGACATCACACATTTCATTGAGAGACAAGTTAAAATCTTGACCGACCCAGTGTTTGGAAACATTCAAGATGCTCCCTTCATAACAACAAATACTGGTTTAAACAGATCACAGCCTCGTTCAAGTTTAAGAGGAACTAGCTTTGCCACTACTGTAGCCCCTGTAGAAAATGAAACCCAGACAGATACTGAATGGAAGGAACACATTTTGACAAAACGGAGGACATGTCTGTGCTGCGGAGGAGGTCACACCTTGGACTCGTGCCATCAGCTTGAAAAAGAAACGCACAAAGAGAAGATAGGCTTCTTGATGGAAAAAGGTGTCTGTTTCGGCTGTTTGTGCGTGGGGCACATTAGCAAAAATTGCAATAAGCGAATTTCCTGTTCAAAATGTGGCTTCAGACATCCAACCATACTTCACCTCCCTTCCAATGAAGCAAGACACAATCCTGCTCAAGCCAGGAATAAATCAGAGCTATCAGTGGACAGCACACTGGTGTCAAGTGGCCTTACAGGGGCTGGTGATGACAACTGTAAACTTCCTATTGTTCCAGTGCAAGTCAAGTCAACGAAGGGCAGCCAGATTGTCACCACCTATGCTTTCTTGGACCCAGGAAGTACAGCAGTGTTTTGTACAGAGGATTTGATGCATGAGCTCGGCCTAACGGGAAAGAAGGCGCAGATTCTTTTACGAACCATGGGCCAGGAGAGGGTCGTAAATAGCCATATTGTGTTCGGACTAGAAGTGGCTGGCTTAAAGAATGACCATTTCTGTGAACTGCCACAAACCTACACCCAAGAGTGCATGCCTGTCCACAGTGGGAACATTCCTAGACAAGCAGACCTACAGAGATGGCCTCATCTGAAAAACGTGAATTTCCCTGAAATAAATGCAGGGATTGGACTATTGATAGGAACCAATGTTGCTAAGGCTTTGGAACCATTGGAAGTCATACGCAGCGTGGATGATGGACCCTATGCAATCAGGACAATCCTAGGCTGGACAGTGAATGGACCACTTAAAGGAGTGAGTGAAAATGCAATGGATTTTGACAAACCAGAAGTATCAGTGAACAGAATTTCAGTTATGAATTTGGATGAACTTTGGCAACAGCAGTTCAGCACAGACTTCCCTGAATGCAGATTGGAGGAACAAGCTGGAATGTCAAGAGAGGATGTCAAGTTTATGGAGTTAGTCACAAACTCTGCAAAACAAGTGAATGGCCATTACCAAATTGGCTTACCTTTAAGGGAAAATGAGCTTAGCATGCCCAACAACAGGAAGATTATTGAGCAGCGTGCTTTGTACCTGAAGAAGAGGCTTCAAAAGGATACATCTTATCATGCAGATTATACTGCATTTATGAAGGACCTTGTTGCCAAAGGTTATGCTGAGAGGGTGCCAGAAGGTGAATTGGAACGCAGAGATGGAAAAGTGTGGTACATCCCGCATCATGGTGTTTACCATCCTACAAAAAAGAAAATCAGAGTTGTATTTGACTGTGGGGCAAGTTTCCAGGGAACATCTCTTAACACTCAGCTCCTTCAGGGACCAGATCTGACTAGTTCATTGCTGGGAGTACTGACCAAATTCAGAAAAGAGTCAGTGGTGATCATGGCAGACATTGAATCCATGTTTCACCAAGTGAGGGTACCACCTGAAGATGTTGATTTGTTGAGGTTTCTCTGGTGGCCGGATGGGGACTTAAATCAAGACCTCACTGACTTCCGAATGATGGTGCATCTCTTTGGGGCGACATCCTCTCCAAGTTGCGCAAATTTCGCTCTCAGGAAATGTGCTGAAGACAACAAGGAGCAGTTTAGCAAGGAAACACTGGACAAGGTTCTATTTTGCTTCTATGTTGATGATTGTCTGGTTTCAGTGGCTACGGAAGAGGAAGCAGTGTCTTGTTATCATGACCTTGTCTATCTGTGCTAAAGGTGGATTTCTGCTTACAAAATGGATAAGCAACAGATGGAATGTTCTAGCTGCAATACCTGAACGTCACAGAGCTAAGGGCATGAAAGGGTTGGACATGAACAAAGATCTGCTACCTGTGGAGAGAGTACTTGGTGTGGAATGGTGCATTCAATCTGATACCTTTAAGTTCAAAATTGTAATCAAGGACCGACCACTCACCAGACGAGGAATTCTCTCAACTGTAAGCTCCATCTTTGATCCTTTAGGAGTCTTGAGTCCTGTGGTATTGTCTGCAAAGAAAATCTTAAGGGATCTGTGCAGGAGAGAGCTCAGTTGGGATGACATTATACCTGAGTCAGTTGCTAAGGAGTGGATAAGTTGGCTTCAGGAACTCTGCCTGTTGGAAGACTTCCACATCATGAGATGCTTGAAGCCATTGGACTTTGGAGAGTTAACCATAGCACAGCTGCACCATTTCAGTGACGCAAGTGAGGATGGCTATGGCGTAGGGACTTATCTGCTGTCCCATAATGAAAACTCACACGTACATAGCGCTTTTGTAATGGGAAAGGCTAGAGTAGCCCCATTGAAGTCTGTTACCATTCCTCGCATGGAACTCATCGCTGCAACAATGGCAAGTCGCTTGGATGTCTTGTGGAGAAAAGAGTTGCACATAGATCTTCAAGATTCTGTGTTTTGGACAGACAGTGCATCAGTGCTAAAGTATATCAAGAATGAAACTTCCAGATTCAGAATCTTTGTTGCCAACAGAGTCTCAGAAATTCGCAAGGTTTCAAAACCCATTCAATGGAGATTTGTAGACAGTGCCAACAACCCAGCTGATGTGGCCTCAAGAGGTGCTAAAGTGGACGCATTTCTCATCCAGCACAACGAGAGACAGAGGCACTTCTTTGGGAATGTTTAAGACGGGGTGAGTGAGTGTTGACATTTTTTAATCCTATGCAACTGGTTGATGGTTTTGTAGTCGAGGTCGGACGGTTTTAAAAACGAAAGCATTTACGTGCTAAACATTCACGCGAGTAATCCAATGAATCAAATGGAAATAAGGTTTTTAACACATGCACGGAATAATATTGCCAAACTAGTTAGTGAATATAGCAAACTTTATTCAATAAGTCAAGTATTTACTCCCGGAAAATGTTTATGTAAGATGATATATTGTTAACTTAGCTCACTATGGAAACAACGTCGGACATCTACAAACGCGTCCTGTATCCGATCTCAAAATGTGCCATTTACACAATGTGTCATGTATGAAGCCCTTGTTTTGCACTTACGCGCACGTCGCGGCACTTTGCGAGCGTCTACCGGCTCGGGCTGCATTTTACACCGAACATATAATATACCGTTCGAAACATCTATTTGCCGCCGAACGCCACTTCACTCAAGTCGACCCAAGTCATACCGTCAGTGGCGGCTGGTGGAAAATATTTTTGGTGGGGCTGTTGATATAGTGAGTAAAACAATCTTTGGGGGAGAAATTACCCCTTAAATTGGGACTGATACCGTCATATACCGTATACCACGGTATGATGTCAGCAAGGTATGACGGTATGAAAATAATGATACCGCCCATGTCTAGTGCAGTCCACAATAATGTTGCAGTTGAAGGCAGAATGAATTTATTATTGACTCAGAATGAAGCACAACTTCATGTCATACAATACATTGACTTTATTTGTAATTGTGTAAAAAAATATGAATATTGATTAGCAAGCAGGACCTGCAGGAACAGAGAATGGTGATAGATTGAGCTGGGAAGAGAGAAGAATAAAGAAAACAGATCAACTTTATTATCGGATATTAAAAATTCAATTTCAAAACAAGTTGCCGCTCCTACAGTTTTCTAGTATGTAAAGATGATTTCACATGACCTATGCAAAATATCACACTCAATACATGTGTCTCTCTGGGGGGTGCATTGTGCCTTTGATGTATATAAATAATATACTATTACGTACAGTGGAAATCAGGTTGCCAGAGCAGGTCAGTCCAGTGTGCATGTTCCTCAGGGTCTCAGCAGTTACAGGTGAGGTAAAGAAAATAAAAGAGAAAAAGGTCAGTAACAACACTTTAAAGTAACAACACTGAATAATTATCTCTTTTAATAATTTTCTCTCAGTAATCACTCAACTAATGTCTTTCCAACAAACAGATTGACTCACTCTCACTATCATCACAATGAAACATGTCCAGAAGAATGTCATGCAAAGCTGCCTGCCTTCCTTCCTTCGACTCTCCCTGAACTGCCTGATCTTTTAATGTTCAATGTTAACCATTTGTGCAGATAGCATTAAGTAGAAAATATGCTAATGTGGCGTTAGCCTACCTCCCGCCCCCTTAGCACCTGGTGGAGGGGGCGATAGCCTACTCTTCAAATGTTTCACAAAATACTTACCATCATGACTACTCTTACTGTTTAACATTTTGGTTTACTTCATGTTAAGGCTAATACAAATGACAAGGCTAAGTAATGTAATGTATTTCTAACTAACATGCTCGCTACTAGCTAGGTAGCTAACTTGACTATGTTCCATGCAAAACATGTATATTACCTGATATGTTTGGTCCAACGACTCCTGGTCCTTTTATAAGATGGGAAGCGATAGAACGAGCAAGTTGTATGATCTCTTTTGTGATTACAACCTGGTACAAAGCACACAGGCATCTTGTAAAAGTGAATTTATTGGAGCAATCTCTTATATTTATTGGAGGGAATAAATCAGTCTTCTTCTTCCTCTTTGCTTTGCGAGTCGCAACCAGTCTTGGAGCATTATCGCCTATGACATCACTTACGCGACCCAGAATGCATTTGGGATTTGTAGTCTTTCTAGTTGCGTATTTTTCATAGTCTTATATTTCAACAGTTTTACGACAAACTGTGACTATTTTTACATGGAAATGATTGTTTAAGATTGACAAACATCATATGTGTCATTCGTGGTACAATTCAAACGGGATCAAAAGATAACTTTTCTCTCTCCATAGAGAGCCGCAGTGACGCGTCGTAAAACCCGGAATTAAGTTAGCATTTTTAGCACTTCCGGTTCTTTCCTCAAAAAGCAATGCATTTTTTCCATAGGGTTTTGGAAAATAGCTCGAAATAAGGTCTGTGGTTGACACAAATTTAAGAGGTGATTGACGTTTTGTTCTACGACATTAAATACATCAGCAGTGACCCCACTGGGGATTTTTGAAGAGTTTACGTGTCTGAAAAACAATGGTTGTTACCGAATGGCTGAATAGGACTACAGAAATTGTCGAGGCCGTTGTACGTCATTACGCCGAACACGTAAACACTCCCGCTAAGTTTGTTTTCCCCTGTGTTCTGCTTAAAAGCAAGTACCTGCCTATCTTTAGTATCTGTATATCTATATCTGACCATTAGAATCTGTATTTTTGAAATTGTCGTTTTTAACACCGTAGTTTTACAAATGATAGAATAATTAATTACCAGTGTTTTCCAATTTTACTCGGCAGTTCGTTTCGTTGGCTAACGTTAGCTAAAGCTAGCGCTACTAGTTAGCTACGCAATGGTTTGTTGCTTTGCTCCGGGTTGCAGCCACAGGTCTTCGCATGAAACGTGCTTGTTCTATCGTTTCCCGGCCAATGTTTTCCAAAGGAGTCTGGATTCGTGCCATGAGGTAAGCTGACGTTACATTTTTGTCCATGTCACGGTGAAATGTAAATAATGGGTAGTGACTGTATCGCCGTTATAGAGATGGCGCTGCTGAAAAGACCACAACACAAGTATAGATAATGAATACATCCTATTAAAACCTGTGTGGCTTATATGATAAGTCTTATTAGTACAAGCAGCATAACGTTTCACCATGTAACTAAAGATTGTAGTCAGGGAAATCAGTTTGACATATTGAACTAATAACAAATCACCTCTGGCTGGCAGAGAACTCTCTGCTCCATAGCTTCTCTTGGACGTAAAATCACATGTACATTTTACATTTATATTCAATTTAATATTCCATCCCTCACATACTTTTGTATATATAATAACTTATATTTTGTTTTTCTTGTTATGATGCTGCAACACAAACATTTCCCAAATTGGGATCAATACAGTAATATCTTATCTTAATTAATTAAGAAATATAACTATTATAATTAGTGTAGCAGCTGACACCTATTTTCAATATGGATTAATCTACCATTTATTTCTTTAGTTCAATTTTCATCTATAAAAATGTCAAAATAGTGAAAATGTTCACGAGACTTATCAAAGTGCAAGGTTATATCTTTAGATGTTTTGTTTTAGCCTGTGTACTGTATGTCTTAATGCTCTTACAGTATATGTGACGGTGTGACTTCCATGAAACTATATTTTATATCTTCCCAACAGACGAGCTGACAGAAAACCTAACACTCTAACAACCACAACATTGCAAAGGCGAGTAAATGTAAATTAAAAACAATTCACAATTTTATTATTTCTTCTTCTTTCTTGCAGTGAGGTGAAGCTGACCTTGCACTTGGTGCCAGTAAGGATGTTCCTCACGCAGGCTGAATGTTTCTCCTTCCTTACTGACAAAGAAGCCCTTGAATTGCAATGCTTCACTAATTGTCATTTCCCTTGCTCCGTAGGGACACTTTACCTCAAGCACAGCGGAAGACCCTACCAGACCATCTGGAGATGCCCCCAACATTCCTGATTGGGAGAGCCACAAATCTGACTCATGGACCTGCATCTGAGTTGCAGTGGTGAATGCCCTGACGCCCTCATATTCATTCATAGTCCCCCACTGTACAGACAAAACACCATCAAGGGCTTGTTGTTGCCCTAGCACCCTGGCAATAAAGGAAGCAGTCACACGCTTTGACCTCAGGACAGCTCCAAAGTTGCTGGCAGTCAACCTTCCTTTCCTGAACAAATGCCAGTTTGGGCTGGTTCGCTGACCAGTGGTAGCCACCTGAATTGTCCTCTGTTGCTCTTCAGACAATGCCATGCTTGCCACAATTGCCTCAGGTCCCTGATGCCCAACAGATTTGATAATTTCAGGAACAGTAAGTGTTTCCAAGCTGAGGTGTTCCTCTTCTGGCTCGGGGGAGAAAGCCAAGAAATTCCTGAGAACCTGCCCCCGGTGCCTGTCCCTCAGACAGTCACGATCTTCGGAGGTAGGCTCTCTTGTCAGCGGGTTCAATTAGTTATTGGTTTCAACAGTCACATTAAAACAGTTACTAAATCAGCTTACTATCACCTAAAGAACATATCTAGGATTAAAAGACTAAAGTCACAGCAGGATTTGGAAAAACGTGTCCATGCTTTTATCTTCAGTAGACTGGACTACTGCAATGGTGTCTTCACAGGTCTCACTAAAAAATCTATTAGAAAGCTGCAGCTGATTCGGAACACCGCTGCTCGAGTCCTCACTAACACTAAGAAAGTGGATCACATCACTCCTGTTCTGAAGTCTTTACACTGGCTTCCTGTGTGACAAAGAATATATTTAAAAAATACTGCTGCTGTTTATAAAGCACTGAATGGTTTAGGACCAAAATGCATTTCTGACCTCCTGCTAAATGATGAACCATCCAGATCTCTCAGGTCTTCAGGGACTGGTCAGCTTTCTGTCCCCAGAGTCAGAACTAAACATGGTAAAGCAGCGTACAGTTATTATGCTCCAAATATCTGGAACAAACTCCCAGAAACCTGCAGGTCCGCTGCAACTTACTACTTTAAATCCAGGCTGAAGACTTTTCTTTTTGTCGCTGCTCTTAATTGAACTATTCATATCTTAGACTGCACTGTAACTTTTATCCATGTATTTTTTCTTTTAATGTTTATTTTATTAGCTTTTCTTTTTAATGACTGATTTTAAATGCCATTTTCTTAATGTCTTTCATTTTTTGTAAAGCACTTTGAATTGCCTTGTGTTGAAAAGTGCTATATAAATAAACTTGCCTTGCCTAATAAAGATTTCATGTGACACATAAAATTGATTTGTTGATGGGAATTAATGTGAATAAATTAACTCGGTCTTAAAAGGTTAACGGTACTCTTGCTATCACTACTCACCGACACTATAAACCTTGTCCCTCATGCTAGCCCTGACAACACCGGTAAGCACACCTTCATCTAGGCTGCACTGTAACGTGTCCTGACTTGTAGTGGTTCTCTCCTCTATCTACACTCTTCTTGTCATCTTTGTAAAACGATATCAGACTGGTAATTGACACAGCCATGACTTCTAGTTAAATTCAGTGTGGCTAAAATGAAAAGCTTTGTTAAAATATGCAAGCACGCGAAAGTCAAATTCAGCTTTATTGTCAAAAATTCTACATGTGTTATACATCCAGAAATATCGAAATATCGTTTCCCACAGTGTGACATGTATACATAAAACAAAACGGGCCTAGATAAACGTGGTATACATTAAACAAAACGGGCCTAGATAACCAAAAAAATACATGGATAAAAGTTACAGTGCAGTCTAAGATATTAATAGTTCAATTAAGAGCAGCGACAAAAAGAAAAGTTTTCAGCCTGGATTTAAAAGTAGTAAGTTGCAGCGGACCTGCAGGTTTCTGGGAGTTTGTTCCAGATATTTGGAGCATAATAACTGTACGCTGCTTTACCATGTTTAGTTCTGACTCTGGGGACAGAAAGCTGACCAGTCCCTGAAGACCTGAGAGATCTGGATGGTTCATCATTTAGCAGGAGGTCAGAAATGCATTTTGGTCCTAAACCATTCAGTGCTTTATAAACAGCAGCAGTATTTTTGAAATATATTCTTTGACACACAGGAAGCCAGTGTAAAGACTTCAGAACAGGAGTGATGTGATCCACTTTCTTAGTGTTAGTGAGGACTCGAGCAGCGGTGTTCTGAATCAGCTGCAACTTTCTAATAGATTTTTTAGTGAGACCTGTGAAGACACCATTGCAGTAGTCCAGTCTACTGAAGATAAAAGCATGGACACGTTTTTCCAAATCCTGCTGTGACTTTAGTCTTTTAATCCTAGATATGTTCTTTAGGTGATAGTAAGCTGATTTATTAACTGTTTTAATGTGACTGTTGAAACCAATAACTAATTGAACCCGCTGACAAGAGAGCCTACCTCCGAAGATCGTGACTGGCTGAGGGACAGGCACCGGGGGCAGGTTCTCAGGAATTTCTTGGCTTCTCTCCCCCGAGCCAGAAGAGGAACACCTCAGCTTGGAAACACTTACTGTTCCTGAAATTATCAAATCTGTTGGGCATCAGGGACCTGAGGCAATTGTGGCAAGCATGGCATTGTCTGAAGAGCAACAGAGGGCAATTCAGGTGGCTACCACTGGTCACCGAACCAGCCCAAACTGGCATTTGTTCAGGAAAGGAAGGTTGACTGCCAGCAACTTTGGAGCTGTCCTGAGGTCAAAGCGTGTGACTGCTTCCTTTATTGCCAGGGTGCTAGGGCAACAACAGGCCCTTGATAGTGTTTTGTCTGTACAGTGGGGGACTATGAATGAATGTGAGGGCGTCAGGGCATTCACCACTGCAACTCAGATGCAGGTCCATGAGTCAGATTTGTGGCTCTCCCAATCAGGAATGTTGGGGGCATCTCCAGATGGTCTGGTAGGGTCTTCCGCTGTGCTTGAGGTAAAGTGTCCCTAAGGAGCAAGGGAAATGACAATTAGTGAAGCATTGCAAATCAAGGGCTTCTTTGTCAGTAAGGAAGGAGAAACATTCAGCCTGCGTGAGGAACATCCTTACTGGCACCAAGTGCAAGGTCAGCTTCACCTCACTGCAAGAAAGAAGAAGAAATAATAAAATTGTGAATTGTTTTTAATTTACATTTACTCGCCTTTGCAATGTTGTGGTTGTTCGAGTGTTAGGTTTTCTGTCAGCTCGTCTGTTGGGAAGATATAAAATATAGTTTCATGGAAGTCACACCGTCACATATACTGTAAGAGCATTAAGACATACAGTACATAGGCTAAAACAAAACATCTAAAGATATAACCTTGCACTTTGATAAGTCTCGTGAACATTTTCACTATTTTGACATTTTTATAGATGAAAATTGAACTAAAGAAATAAATGGTAGATTAATCCATATTGAAAATAGGTGTCAGCTGCTACACTAATTATAATAGTTATATTTCTTAATTAATTAAGATAAGATATTACTGTATTGATCCCAATTTGGGAAATGTTTGTGTTGCAGCAGCATAACAAGAAAAACAAAATATAAGTTATTATATATACAAAAGTATGTGAGGGATGGAATATTAAATTGAATATAAATGTAAAATGTACATGTGATTTTACGTCCAAGAGAAGCTATGGAGCAGAGAGTTCTCTGCCAGCCAGAGGTGATTTGTTATTAGTTCAATATGTCAAACAGATTTCCCTGACTACAATCTTTAGTTACATGGTGAAACGTTATGCTGCTTGTACTAATTAGACTTATCATATAAGCCACACAGGTTTTAATAGGATGTATTCATTATCTTTACTTGTGTTGCGGTCTTTTCAGCAGCGCCATCTCTATAACGGCGATACAGTCACTACCCATTATTTACATTTCACCGTGACATGGACAAAAATGTAACGTCAGCTTACCTCATGGCACAAATCCAGACTCTCCTTTGGAAAACATTGGCCAGGAAACGATAGAACAAGCACGTTTCATGCGAAGACCTGTGGCTGCAACCCGGAGCAAAGCAACAAACCATGCGTAGCTAACTAGTAGCGCTAGCTTTAGCTAACGTTAGCCAACGAAACGAACTGCCGAGTAAAATTGGAAAACACTGGTAATTAATTATTCTATAATTTGTAAAACTACGGTGTTAAAAACGACAATTTCAAAAATACAGATTCTAATGGTCAGATATAGATATACAGATACACAGGGGAAAACAAACTTAGCGGGAGTGTTTACGTGTTCGGCGTAATGACGTACAACGGCCTCAACAATTTCTGTAGTCCTATTCAGCCATTCGGTAACAACCAGTGGTGTAGTCTACGTGATACGCTGGTATACGCCGTATACCCACTAGAAAATGCCAGTGATTTCCGTATGCCCTCTTAAAAATGAGCGATGATACGTAACAACATCATTTTGTGACTTCGCTTTCACGCTTTCGCCCCCTTCTGTGTTAATACTGTTGGACGTCTGGGGCTTCCGTCGCCTTTGGCCTGTTGCTAAGCAACAGCAACACACTTTGTTCGGCTCTGACAAACCCCACGTTTCTCTAACGTTATCAGAATTTGATCCTTCCATCATTCAAGTTCGCGGAGCGCTAAACAGGAAGCAAACATGAAACGAAAACAGACGAAAATATTTTAATGTTTTCCGAAGTTTTCCCCTATTACCACTACAGAAGAAGAGCCAGGTCAGGCGGCTGTCCTAAAGGTGACAGAGAACGAGCCCGGCGCTACCGCAAATTTACCCGGTAAGTGGAATTAGCATGGTTATCATTAACGTAGCAGTAGCTGGAATGTAAGAACAGGCATCCTTGGTTAGAGTGGAGGGACAGAAAGTTAGGTAAATGTCAGCACACATGCAAAGGAAAGCTGATCTAAACAACAGAAATTCATAAAGTCAATGACTATGCAAATGAAAGTTAATTCATGGTCATGTTAAAAGTGCATTTAAAACATTTGCACCATTATATTACTATATCTTAGTTATCAGTAGTTGTCAAATAATTAGCTATTGAAAAAGTGGAACATTTTTCTCCTTTTATCTGCTTTTCATGCATTTGTTAGCCATGATGTAAATATTGTAAGCAGTTTATTAAATACTTTTGAGTAAATCTTGGCTCTTTTCTGCAGATATTATTGGTAAAAACTTGTATTATGCTAATTAGTCATGGTTTTGTTTATTTCCAGGTTGTGCTCTTTGCAGCGCTACAAAATCAACAGGTGTCCTCACAGAACAACGAGTGTCTATGTCTGAGGAGTGGGTGCACTTTAAGATCCAGTCCTCAGATTCAAGCAGATCAACATCTCTGGCCTCTTTGAGAAACAAGATTAGATGACATGAGACGTCCAGAGCACACAAAATAGCCCAGGAGCTCACGGAGAAGGGTGGACAGGATTTAGTTGGAAATTTGGTGAGAGCTGTGTCAGAGACAGTGTTTGCAGTAGGCCATATTGAGATTTTGATAAAAATGTCGATTAATTGTTCAACCCTAGAAGATAAGTGGGCTTTTTCCATCATTGTTCATTCTTTTATTTTTTTATTGTTAATGTCTCTGGCTGTTAAAAGTCACATAAAAATGCTTATAATACATTGACATGTTGATAACACATAACCAGTCTCAAGACTAGTATATGCATTAGTAAGTGTGATGGTGTTCATGAGGTGTTGCTTCGAGACAGGATGAATACAATTATTACAGTATACCCACTACAAAAAAGTAGACTACACCACTGGTAACAACCATCGTTTTTCAGACACGTAAACTCTTCAAAAATCCCCAGTGGGGTCACTGCTGATGTATTTAATGTCGTAGAACAAAACGTCAATTACCTCTTAAACTTGTGTCAACCACAGACCTTATTTCGAGCTATTTTCCAAAACCCTATGGAAAAAATGCATTGCTTTTTGAGGAAGGAACCGGAAGTGCTAAAAATGCTAACTTACTTCCGGGTTTTACGACGCGTCACTGCGGCTCTCTATTGACTTCAATGTATAATTTTCCGCTTCCGGGGTCCCATGGAGGCCAGAGTCCTGCACGGGTCTGATTTTCAAGACCCGCTCCCGCCCCGCACCCGCGACGTGCAATACCGAACCCGCCCCGCTACCCGCACATATTACCAATTAGTTCCGCAACCCGACCCGGCCCGTCGGCACAGGATCCGCAACCCGACCCGAACCCGCATATATATATATGAGCAGTGAAAACGTGTAATTATTAACACACGCAGTTGCATATTTCTCTCAAAAAGCGTGGGATGTTGGTTATTCTCTCCATCTAGGAGGACACCAAAAGCCTCCCAGACGTTGGATTTCGCTCTTGAGGAAGTGTTGGAAAATGCTGTATTCTCCGCTAGAGAGCTTCACCTCAGCCATTCAGAATGTGGCGCGCTCAGAAGCAGATTGATGCGCTGCAGAGGTTATGATTATGCACGGTCCCGCGGGGGAGAGGTCTGAGGATTTAAACATTAAACTAAATTATTATTATTTAAATATATTTATTATGCAACACCCGCGACCCGACCCCCATCATCTTTGTTTTACCCAGAACCGAACCCGGAAAAAAGTGTTTGAAAAAATACCACCCGCGAATCACCTTTTTTGCGGGTCACCCGTCGGGTACCCGCGGGTACCCGACCCGATGCGGGACTCTGATGGAGGCTCCCGGAAGGGGAGGGACTTCGCCTCTCTATAAGGACAAATAGGCGGAGCCGAGGCGGGACATGCTGCCACCGAGCTGCAAGCTCCAGAGCTAGCTGAAGCTACCAAGCTAAGCTAACATGCTCCCCATCTGCACACTGCCGTGGCATTTTACGTTTCTAAGGTAAGCAGACATGAAACTATTCAGCAAAACTATAAATACTAATCTAAGTTAATGAGTTTTTAGCATAATACTTCAGAATCTTAAAATCCCTTAACGTTTGTATGCAATTGTGCTAAATTCAACACTGGAATCAAGCAAATATTAATATGTTTGCATGACATTAGTTATTTATATTTTGATATCACTTAACTATATGTTTAATACATTTAAGTCAAGCTAAGGTACATTTCATAGTAGGTAGTTCTTACCTGTGAGGCCTCCTCCAAACAGCATAATAACCAGACTGTATCATTAAAACTAAGTACCAGTTCTAGATCCTTGACTTTAGAATAACAATTCAAAAGACAACATGTATTTAAAGACCAATCTTTATTTGAATGTGCCTCTTAACCTGATATATTAGTTATACAGTAATAGTATTGACAATCTAAAAAAACTGAGCAACTCAACAGTCAACTTTATATATCTTATTGTCTAAACTCTAAAGCATTTATTATTTTCATTTTCCCCCTCTCATATTCAGTGTGGACGGATTGAGACAGCATGGTGTCCAGAAAGCTGCAGAGACTTCAGGGAGAAACCTCCGTGTGATGGACGTCCTGTCTGTTGGTTTGGAGAGGACTGAGGGTCTTTCCTCTGTGAGGAGGCCTGATGGAGGAGCCCATGCTGGGCAAAGCTGATACCAACTGCACAGGCCTAGTCTGTCACTTTATTTGACCAAATGTGTTTACTTTAATAGTTTTAAACCTTCTGTCCATATGTGCTTTTTATTTAAAACATTTGATTAACTTTTGGTTCACATTTCAATAAATTGTATTTGTATTTGCACTCCTTTTGTCCATTATTCTTACTGAAAATGTTAGATTACACATTCACATCTGACTGAAGATTGGCCCTATTTATTTGTGACGTTGCAAACTCTGCGGTACAAGGCACATGTGATGTGAAGCTCATAAAGCGAGGCAAATAGAAATAATCAGCTGATGGAGTGTAGATGTGGAAATAGGTGCATTCGATCAGCTGACTGTTTTTACAATAAAAGTAAGTTTCTTAGTGTACTGGTCTTAAAATCTCATAGCATCAGCTTTTAATTTTCCTCTTGGATGTTCTTCTTGACCCTCAGAGAAGGAGAAAATGCTGTCTTTCAGGCATGTCCTTTCCTAACAAAAAATACAGGAAACATAAAACATATTATTGCAGAACAAGTGGCTTATTTATGAAAGTTGTGTGTTTGTGTGTTTAGGGGCTGTAGATATAATTATTTTGTAATTGTAATGTTTTTTTTTTATTTCAACAGTGAGCGACAAAGACAATCAGATTATGAATGAACAGTATGAAGTTCATCAACATTGAAATATATGTTATCAAAATAATATTTAACTGTTATCAAAACGTAGTGCTACTGTAGAAGCTTGCTCTGTTGTCTCACTGAAAAAATAAGTTTTACCACGTTTTTTACAGACAATATTGGGAGATAAATACTAGCAGTTCTCACTATGTGTTAAATATCTTTGCCTTCAATACATTAAATTAGAAAGCTGACAAAATCACATTGCTTGTTGACATCTAAATGTAACTTTTTGCATGGAAAAAACCCTCAACTTAACTGATGTGTAGGTGATCTAGTATTTTTTCATGGAATGTATATCAGTGTATTAAAGTCAATACTTCATTTATTTAAACCAATATCTTTCTTGATTCTTTGTACAGTATGAAAAAAAGAGTCTTACCTGTGCTGAAGTTCACTGCTGTGAGGAGTCCAGTTCTGTCTCTCACTCTCTGGTCCAGCCTGTCTCCATCACCTGGACACCTTAAACAAACAGATATATATGTAAAGTACCATTTGTACAAACAATATAACTGATTCTCTTCTGTTGAACATGTTTGATTGTGTATTGTCCGAGTCAGGGTCCTTTTTTATTCTACTGTAACTTTGGAAGTTGTGTTACCAATGCTTACTGTTTATTTGATACCAATTTGGTAAGACAATTCATAAAAAGAACAAGGTTTAGGTTTGTTCTTCAGATTTTAACGTGTAAGCTCAATAATGAACTCCAGCTCAACCAACCATATTGTCTGTATCAAAGTAATCATCTTGAAATATGACATTAATAATTGTAATATACACACATCTTATTGTGAGGTTGATTTCACATACACTACTTCGACATTAGCTTGTCTACATACTTGAGTATAGCCAATTTAAATTAACCTTATTGATGCACAGTTCCTACCTACATAATAATCATCTCTCTAAGTCACAAGGATGACCTTATTTTATCAACCTCAAACAGAAGCCGTTTGTTCAACAGTATTATCCCACTTAACGCTTAACACTTGTCTATTTCGTTTTAACCTTTATATATAGTCTATGATTTTAACTTGGAGGCTACTATTAGCATCGTTAGCACCGATGTAGCTACCACTCGCTTACACGTTAACCCAAGCCTTAACATTAATTACGTAGCTGATTAAAATCATTAACACATAAATAAGTACTCGAATTTCACTTACCGCAAAACCGCATTCATGCACCGTCTGTTTCAACCGCAGAGCGAGTCACAATAGTCCGATATATAAGCATGAAGAACAAACAAACACGGCCGGGGGCAAGCCGGTTCCCTGGATGAGCTGAACAGCCAGAGTGCCTGTAGCTTCACGGAGCAGCTAGCAGAGAGACAAGAAGCTATTAGCAGCAGTCACATCACAGAGCCGTCACTCAATGTGACCACACCCTAATTTATGCAAAAACGTTAAGACCTAATATAAATAAAAGGGTCGTGTTAGAAAACAATTCACTCACAGATCCATAATCATGAAGGTGGAATCTAACTATATCGATAATAATATTTATTGCATCCATGGGTAGAAATATGTTTTTTTCTACTGTAAAGTTGGGCATTTTAACATGGGGGTCTATGGAAATTGCTCCTTTCAGCAGTCATTCCCTAGCGGCCCATGTATGAACTGCAGTGTGTTGCACTTCCGTATTGGCCTCCCGGCTGTTCCCCAGAGTTTGCCGCTTGAATGAAACCCATCGACTGCACACTATTCAAAACAGTAATCGAATGTCAGAGTGACTAGCCTTTTCTTGGCCTCAAGCGAGAAACAGGACTTGTTCCTGTAGAAGAAACCTAGCTTAACCCTCAGCTTTTTAAGCAGGTTATTGACATGACGTTTAAAAGTGAGACAATCATCAAGCCAGATACCAAGGTATTTGTAACAGGTAACCACTTCAAGTACTTTTCCTTGCATAGTAACAATATATAAAACAGGCTCTGGTGTCTTTTTAGCTTTTGAAAAGAGCATTACCTTGGTTTTATCAACATTTAAAAGAAACTTTAGTTCAGAAAGCTGAGTCTGAATAATGTTAAAAACAGCTTGCAATTCAACAACAGCCTCCTTAATGGCTTCAGTACACCACTGTATCAATCGGTACTTGTAGTCCTCCACAACAGCCACATCCTTTCCTAGAATGCGGCTGTTGTGCCAGACGGCAGCAGACAGAACACTTTGTGGCTGGGGTGATGGGGGTCTTTTATAATCCTGAGGGCTTTCTTTAAGGTTAACCTGGTATTTTTACTCCACTACGTTTACTTTAGTTACAGATTTGGATTAATGATGTGAAATATAAACAACCCTTAAAGCAGACTTTAGTTACACCTGAGTAAAATTGGGGGTAAAGGTGATTGTCAAGTGCCAACAATCAGGAGAGATACAGTATTTGATAGTTGGTGCTTGAGAAGACTAGATATTTATCTGCAGATCTCTATAAAGTATATTCATTACTCGTTATTCTCTACTAATAGTTCATTAAAAGCTGTATATAATTGCTATTTTGCACATCCCTTTCAAGATTTCAATATTTTCTAAGGTTTATTGACATATCATATACACAACTACGGTGCAGTTATGCAATGCATGACAAACTTGGGTCACAGGTTCCTCAACAGTGCATTACAAGACATCTATAGACATTTCTTATTCTATCTACATACATCTTATAAGAGTATAATTAATATGTATAATATCAGTTAAAATAAGTGCTTCAACATAGTTAACATTGCAGGAAAGTTGATTGTCAAGTTCCAAAACAAACCATGCAATATATTAGATGTTAAGTACTTTGTCAGGCTTAATATTTATCAGATACCTCCAAAGTGTTTTTCTTATTTTAAAGAAGACGTTAACCTAAAGTATTCTTTAATGTTTAAATAAAGCCTTATTAGTTTGTCTGTTTTGCACATCCTCCTATCAGGCACTAAACTGTTTTATTGTAGAGATCACTTACAGTATCTTCTTGATATTTTTTATTCTATATTTATATCATATTTTGTATGTACTCTTAATATTTAAATGTTTTCATCAAATATACAACCCAGTCTCATGGCATTTCGTGTTCACCAACACGATTTTTAATCTATGGATTCGTGTTCACCAACACGATTTTCCCCTTTTTTTCGTGTTACAATTTTAAAAGCAATGTATTTATATTGGTAGTCTCACGGCATTACGTGTTATAGGAAGACCGGAAGCTGTGTGGTTCATAAAAACATGTTCTTACTCAATATCAAGCCACAATTATTGTTTTTATTTTAAATCGTATAATCTCTGACTTTTGTTGCCGTCTGTGAGGAAAATAAATGGGGCTCAGAGCCTCAGAATACTGAAATCTGTATTTTTTAAATATTTTTTTCCTTCTAATTTGTTATTCTTTTCAAAATAACACACTGTTATTTACTCAACAATAACACACAATTATCCTTGTTTTTATTTATTGGTTTATTTCCATAATCTCAGGCTTTTTTGGCGTCGGTCAGGAACTGAATTTCAAAATAAAAATAACCGGAAACAGACGTAGGCCTCTAGGAGTTTAGGATGGCCGAAGACACTACACTACCCATAATCCCCAGCTATCATTTAGGACTACAGTCCACGTGATTAATCTTCAAGCTCTGGGATTGGATGTTGGAGTGGCAGTGCGCCAAGGTTACGCCGAGCATCAAACAGCTGTTTGAAATGGAACGAAACCACGCCAGACTATCCAAAACTGTAATCGAACGCCCCCCAAGAAATACACATGCTGACTATTGTGTTTCGCAAAATGTTCTATCGGACGTCTCTACTGAACGTTTGCAGATTCTGATTAATGATGTGAAATATAAACAACCCTTAAATCAGAGTAAAATTCAGGGAAGGTGATTGTCAAGTGCCAACAATCAGGAGAGATATTTGATAGTTGGTGCTTGAGAAGACTAAACATTTATCTGCAATTGATATGAATGGAAACGAGTAATAAAGTATATTCATTACTCGTTATTCTCTACTAATAGTTAATTAAAGACTGTATATTATGGCTACTTTGCATATCCCTTTCAAGATTTCAAGATTTTCAAAGGTTTATTGACATATCATATACATAACTTCGGTGTATGCAATGAATGAAAATCTTGGGTCACAGGTTCCTCAACAGTGCATTACAAGACATCTATCAATATGTACCTCCACCATTAAACTGTCATATTCTGCACATTTCTTATACTATCTACATACATAAGAGTATAATTCATATGTAGTTAAAATAAGTGCTTCAACATAGTTAACATTGCAGGAAAGCAATATATTAGACGTTAAGTACTTTGTCAGGCTTAATATTTATCTGTAGATACCCCCAAAGCTTTTTTCTTATTTAAAAGAAGAACTTAATCTAAAGTATTATTTAATGTTTAAATGAAAGGTTAATTCGTTTTTCTGTTTTGCACCTCCTCCTATTAATATCTTTGTACATCCTGCACTAAACTGTTTTATTGTAAAGATCACTTATAGTATCTTCTTGATTTTTATATTTGTGTTATATTTCTATCATTGACCTTCTACTTTCCCCCTATGAAAGTATGTACTCTTAATATTTTTGTAATCAAATATAACACATAAAAACAATAATTCAATAACGTGCTTTAACCACTAGGCGGTGCACACAAGGTACACACAGCCATAATAACGTTGTATTATTAGTGTAGGACACTTATGTATGTACAACATCTGAAGATGTGTAGTTTTGTTCATGCTTTCACATAATTTTACAGCATATTGCTATACTATTTCAGACTCAGTATTTACATTCTTATATTCAAAGAAAATCAGTAATATCTTTAAAAACTAACTAAGTCCTTTTATATCAGCTGTGCACCGTTATGGTGTAAATAAACCTATCTATGAATTAGATCAAATGTAAAAGTCAGCCGAATTATTGTTGATACTGCAAGGACACGTATTGTGTGAAGAGAAATTGAAGATGTTGTTTCTTCTCTTTTCTTTTTTTCTTCACTATTATCTGTAAAGCGTCTTTGAGCACCTGTAAAAGCGCTAACAAATTAAATCTATTATTATTATTATTATTATTATTAATTGTTGATAT
The DNA here is from genome assembly GCF_949606895.1 of Notothenia rossii. NCBI lineage: Eukaryota > Metazoa > Chordata > Actinopteri > Perciformes > Nototheniidae > Notothenia > Notothenia rossii. The sequence continues at coordinate 57,716,133 of NC_136904.1, read as the reverse complement.
ATTTACGATCCACGTCAAGTATTCAGTTTCGGCGGCATTTCTTCCAGTTTTTCCAAAGGTGTTCTCATTAGGGCTCTATAAATAAAGAACTACGGCAGATCTGTAATATGTATGCAGCCGAACCGTGTATTACAATGCCGTTATGTGATGACTTTCAAAGAGTAAAGCAAGCAAAGCTGAACAAAGTATGATTTTATCATTTACGAAACGTTTTTATCAATCGACAGTAAAGAGAATACTTACTTCCGGGTGTAAAATCCTGCGTTATCCAATGGGAATGGACGCTCACATTGCTCTCCGTAATACAATAAAGGGGACATGATCAAATCGGAATATAATGTTCTTAAACGCTAACTAAAGGAAACAATCTATTTGACACAGCTGAAGCTCTGGCCTTCCTTAAAAACTAACTAATTTCATTCTACAGAAACGCACACTTTTGGAATAGCAACATGTCTTAAAATGTAGTTAATTTTCCAACATTTAAACTTAAGTTACAATATTGGATAACCCTTTGACTTTATGAATCCACATAAATGAGAGCTTAATGATTAAAAGAAAAAAATGTACTTTGACTTAAAGAATGCTTGTGCCATCTTTTGTCACTGGTGTTACCTCATACCTTTAACAATATTAAAGGCTTTTTAGAAATGTTTTTTTCACAATCTATTCTGCACGTCAGACGCACAGTAGGATAATGATAATGCAAAGAAAATTGGAGATTATGTATTTATTTATTTTAATCAGGTTTGTGAAAAGTGTGATTGTGTGACATTTGCTTATTAACACCATCATATGTTTTCTATAATAATAACAATATTTGAAGGACAGTCATACACATTTAATGATAGTATCCTTAACATCCTAACTCTTGAATGAAGCAAAGGTCAATTGATATAAAATCATTTACAAGTCAAATGTGACACTTTTGATTTCATATGACCGAAAAAAAACACAGTAACACCAGTGACACAATAAAACACCAGTGACACAAAGAACACTAAAGATTGTTTTATTCAATATTAATTAGTTATTTGAGATAGAAAATGGTGTATTTAGTACAAAACCAAAGATTATCACTGACATTAAGTCAAATAACTTTAACAACAGTTAAAAACACATTTGAACTACTCAGGAAACTACTCAGGAAACCACTCAAATGTCCATTAAAGTACATTCTCAAGCTCATGTGCCATTGGCTGCTACTACTACTATGTTGCTGGACTAAAGGGGGAAACTTAACTTGGAACTGTCCTCTTTATGTCTGTAACCACTGGGGCTTAGTTGTTATCCAGCTGCCCCATGATGAACTCCCAGAGTTCCTGTTCAATCTGAACTGATCGCTTGTTTACTGCCAACGGCTCTGGGATTAGGCACATGATCTGATCATCCCCATACCAATTCACATCTTCTCTGGGGCTTGGCCAGAAGAATCTATTGATGCCGTTCCGGTGCATGCACTTTACTTTAACATTGTGCTCCTCCACCTCCAGGATTATGCCTGGGTAGGGATGGTCATCATATCGCACAACACACCACTGCCCAGTGTGGTGGTGTTTGATGACATCTGGTCTGACATCCAGAGCTTTCTCTGCGTGTTCCGTTGCCACTAATTTAGCCATACCTGACAAAAAGAACAATAACAATGACAATAGGAAGTTGTGATCATGAAATGGGTACTAATGAGTTTTACTTTATGCATAACAACTTCTTTAAAAGCTTTTACTAAAGCTTATTTACACAAGATAGTCACTGGTGTTACTGGTCGTCACTGGTGTTACCATGAGGAGCAGTAACACCAGTGACGGTAACACCAGTGACCATTTTCATGAAATGTGTATTTTACAAAATGGCAGCTGCAGTACCTCAAACCACATGTTGCTAATCATGCTAAACTCACTAAAATATGTAATTTAATCAATTTGTATTATATATTTTTTACATTTCTCTTCTTAAAAAATAGGTCATACCAGTGACTCTAACTAAATGTCTCGTAGGAAATTATGAGATAAATGAGAACATTTCCAACATTTGAAAAAAGACAGCAGACTGACAATGTACCTTTCTTCACATTTCTTCAGGAAGTAGGACGTAGGAAGTAGGAAGTGATGTCACAAGTCTTTGGATTTTTTCAGAATAGGGATTTTTGTTAAGCGGTAACACCAGTGCATGTCACTGGTGTTACACCTGGGGACAGCTATTTCTATTATATTATTTATAATATTTAGTTTCTATTTAATTTTGTTATATTATCCACTTCATAAATGTGATAGTGGTGTATACATTATTGCATTTAAAATTGGAGAGAAATATATTTGTAAACTCTAAATATGCCCCTAAACCTCAATACATGACATTGGGGACAAGCACTTTTCTTGTACTTAGAATTTCATATAATTGATTAAAAGCAAATATTGCCCAATTCTTGGCTCAAATAGGTATAATTGTTCAAAGAACATTTTACATTATTCAAATATATGAATTAAATGTGACTACAAAGTATGTTTAAAGTGTATGCTTTCTGCAAAGGCTGGGGACAGAAAAGTGTGCGTTTCTGTAGAATGACTACTTTGTATTACACACAATGCACTGTTTTTTGAGAACAAAAATTCGTAACTAATGCACCATAATACATTCTGACGAAAAATACAAATTATTATGAATACAAATAAAATAAAAGAAGCCTCCCGTGAGTTACTACAAGCTATAAAGTAGATTTTTAAAATGTTTTATAGAATAAAAGCTCACTGCTGGACGTTGTAGAAATGCGTGTGTGCACCAAGACAAAGGAGCCTCATTCACTTTACATTGCCGTTGTTTGCGTGGTGCAGACACGTAATAAATGTAGCAAAGTTTGTGACTCCACCATGCAATGCGGTGTTAAGGAGTCGTGGTGGAGTCACACATTCTGGTGAGACCAGGTTGTGTAAATATTGTCTATCCTTTAGTGAAACCAGTGCATTAAAAATCCCCTCAGTTTACCGATTACATTTCTGCATTTTGCGATTTGATTGTATCTTGAGCTTTGACGATTCCTGGCTATCACAAGTTTGATTTGTCTGTTTTAGCTGCTCTTAATTACACAAACATCATTCATCATCTCCAATTGTTTTTTAACAACATTTTAAAGCTGTAAACAATCTCATACTTAGTATTAGTCTCACACTACTGGTTTATATGAATAACTTCAGTGAATAAACAAAGAATATACACCGAAAATGTATTTCAAAATGAACATGGTTGTTGGTTTGGTTATGTACTGTCTGTTGGATGAACATAATCTAGGTTTATCCATTCATTTCCTATGGCGGCCATTTTTGACCGGAAACACCTTAGGTGTTACGAAGTTGACTAACCCACTCAAAATATAATGAAAGTGGTGATCAGCAATTGTATATGTTAAAATGCAACAATAGATGATGTCATAAGGCCTTGAAAACACAATATTTGTCATGATGAAAGTAGTGATTTGATCAGATTGGACCCGAACACGACAGGAGGGTGTAATATGTTGGTCTCATTTCAAAAACAGTTTTCTTTTATGAATATAACTCAGTGTCTACCTTTGTGTGTGGCACGACCAAACGCAATGAAATTATTGTTTTGTATATGATTTCAAGTATCTTTTAAATAAATTAGCTTTTCACGTCAGGCTCCCTGATCAGCCTGTGAAGTATTATTTGAATTATTTGAAGTATTAAAGTAACGTGTTATGGCAGGAAAGTTCAATTTGGTATATTCATTTTAATGTCACCTTATATATATTCATGTGTGTTAAATTTGAAGGGACAAAGTATATTTTTCCTCCCCAATATATTGAGGTGAAGTCTTTGTGTTTAGAGAGGGATGTGAGCAGGGGACATCCTTGTTTGGGGATAGCTCCAAAACTCTGGAATGTTTCCCTCATAAAAGAAGAGGGTGCGTTACACATGCTTAGGGCAAATGTGTGTGTTTTCATTGCAGTAAATATATGTGCTGCGTGATTACTGTTCAACTATACCTCTGTTTTTATTCTTTCATGTGTGGGTACTAAATGGCTACAAACATTGTGGAGAAATTAGCTTAAACATGTTGTATTACTCTATATGAAATGGAAGCAGCTTTTATGACAGGGACGAGAGAGCTGGGGTAGGGGACATTCTTCCTAAGATTTTCCCCATGTCAATTATCAGGAAAATCTACTTGTTTTCAATAGATGTATGTGTTTAATTACTTTGTATTAATAATAACAGTATGTGTAAAGGAAGCTGGAAATATGCAATTTGAAACCTTTTATTTGAAGTAAAGATGTGAACAATAGCTCAAATGGCTGGAAAGGCTGCAGGACAAATGAGTGTGTTCTCTATACTGGGCCTGTGTGAAGTTTGACTATTTGAAAAGCATCTCTAATACTACTTAAGAGCATAGGTAATGTGTTCCTCGTTATTATTGATATGAAAGTAATTTACATGTATTACGTATATTTAGCCAACTATAACAACTATATCTTAAAACATACTTTTAACTTGTGTGTGGTAACCTGAGGGGGGGGGGGAAGATGGACTCAGGGACAAAGGGCCATAAAGGGGATGTGTGTGTGCTGGCTGCAAGATGTGAAATAAGATAAGGAAACTTGTTGTTTAGAGCAGGTTCGTTCCAGACACCAAAAGGTATCAGGTTTTCGTCAAACTGAAAGAGACTTTTTGTTTCCGGGTTTCTTCTGCTGTGTCGCGCTGATTGGGTACGACAGGCCATGTGTTGGTCTCTCCCAATAAGATGACCTCTGGGGGAAAAACAGGCACTCGCTTTTTTAATTATTTTGCGGTCTAGATTTCTTAAATTTCTTTTTTTGCATGTGTTTATAAATTACCTCGAGGGCCGTATCAAATGGTCTCGCGGACCGTATGTGGCCCGGAGGCTCCCCACCCTTTCCCTAAAGGGACATGCACACGAGATACTAACCCGTTATTTTATTTTTTTGGAGAAAGTTACCGGTGCGCCAAGTAGGAAGTGGAGCACACAGGAGACAACTGTTTCATTGCAGACTGTTATGTTTATGTGGGGAAATATATAGAAATGTTATTTATTGGGATAAACCCCTTGAGATGCACCATCTCGTTTTCAAGGGGGTCCCGTGACAGTGCATACATTATTTGAGATATATTTTAGATAGAATCGGAGGGATGCAACCCTCTTTAATGGTCACACAGGCAGAGCACAAACAGTGAAATGTGTTCTCTGCTTTTAACTCATCCTAGCACCAGGAGTCTAGTACTAGGAGCAGTGGGCAGCTATTGCACTGTGCCCGGGGAGCAATGAGAGTGGGGGGGGAAAGTGCCTTGCTCAAGGGCACCACGGCAGGGCCCAGGAGGTGAACTGGGACCTCTCCAAGTAGCAGTCCACACTCCATATTCAGGTCTGTTTGGGGACTTGAACCGGCGACCCTACAGTCCAAGCCCCTACTGACTGAGGCACTGAACTATGAATTCATGTCCGCGACTCTCACAGTGCTGCCCACAGCTGTTTTATAGAAGGAAAACCTCTTTCACTTCCTGAATATGGCTGCAGCACCACGAGGCAGTAACGAGTAACTAAGCCTCTGAGAAGAGCAGCACCGGCTTGCAAAGAGCTGTGCCTTTTACGCACCGCCTTCACTATGTTGACCTTCATCAGAACAGCTAAAGAGCGCCCGCAGACTGCTACGTTTTAACCACACACACCTCTAGACACGCACACACACCCCTTTTATTAGTTTTATGAAGGAGATGTCCGGTCACCAGGATGCATGATGTGAGTCTGTTTGTGCTCTGCTCAGCTCGCCCTGTGTGGTTCCCTTCTATAAGGGTGCTTAAACAAATAGCTCTACACCGAAATGTCCTCAAAATGAAGTCCGATTTCAAAATATATCTCAAATAATGTATGCACTTTCATCTCCCCGCATAAACATAACAGTCTGCAATGAAATGGTTTTCTGCACCACTTCCTACTTGGCGCACCGGTTACTTTCTTGTGCGCACAAGATACTAACCCGTTATCCCGACTTTTTTTTCAAAAAATGTTGGGGGCTCCTTACCACAGTGACTGCAAGCAGTTAAAGGAAACACACATACTATTGTTGTATCTCAATTTCTCTTCGTTTAATTTGTTTTTATTTAGAGACTTTAAATGTTCCATTATTTTATATTTTCTTTGCATACTTGTGTCTGTACATGTGCTACCTGGCAGAGATAGACAGTTCAATTTGTATCCCAAGTTATGTTTTCATTTCTAATGATTAAGCTATGTCTTCATGTTTGATTAAAATATCGAAAGAGTATGAACTCTTGTTGTGCATGAACACTCCAGTTGGTGGCCATGTTTATCAGTATACAGCCGGTAGTACCGCAGCTGTAAAGTGTAAATGAGCACCAGCTGGGGCATGTTGCTTTGTTACCAGCATTAATAGCTTTAAATTGGGACCAATGCTTATCTGGAGTCTCTACTGTTGTTTCAACAAGAATATATATGGTATATTTTTATTATGTAAATATAAAATGTGTCTTTACTGTTTTTGGCAATGTATTGCCATATATTGCCATAGTAACAAACTATTTAAATTCGTAGATCACCGTTCAGGAAAAAGTATCAAAGCCAGGCTCACTATCTGCCACCTTCCCTTTCTACACTTAGATTCAGTTTGACGGTGAGCAGAGGGCATGTGTTGAATCTGTTTTTATCACACATGCTCTTTTCAACGGGTTGCTGTCTATACACAGCGGAACACTTTGGCTCAACAGTTGTTTTCCAATACAAGTGCACACTGTCCATATACCAAATGACCTCAAGGGTTTGAATGGCTGTCAGAGGAGCACCTGTGGTATCAGGCTGATCGATCACAGACCTGCAGGAACAGATGGGCTCCACTGCATCGTTAGTAACCACAATCCACAGGGAAGTCGGTGGCATCATCAGTTTCTGATTCAGCTCATGAATATTCATAGCTCGTCTTTTCTCCCAGACAATGTGATGAAAGCCGAGGCCAAAGATCCATTGAGCATATGTGGACTGGATATGGATCAAATTATAACCCTCACCCTAATTTAACTCCTGATATTTGTGCACTTCACAACGAGGATTTGGGTGTGACATTCAAAGACTACCATCCCAAGTGAAAATATGATGCAGATCTAAATGTTTTGGGTAAATAGACTTTTATCCACACAATATTTCATTATCAGATGTCCCTCATCTCAGCTGGTGGGATTCAGCTAACACTGAACTCATCAGGCAGGAGAACAGGGCAAAAGGTGATGTACTCCTTTATTAACTTGTCATTCATCCTCTCCCGACCCGTCCTCCCAAACAGAGGGGAACCAGGTGCTTTGGTAGTCTGCACCTTCCTTATTTGGTTTGCTGTCGCACATTTTAATTTGCTCCACTGATTGCTTTTCTCCTGCCTTGGCTGACAGCCCAACAGAGCCTCATCACAGGGCCAGCGTTTTATGTCACTGCTGCCCAAACAATCAGCGGGACAGATTATGGTAATGCTGGGGAGCAGTGTCAGCCTCTGATAGGCCACTGTCCCAGTCACTAGCATCACCGGGGATGAGTGAGTGATTTAGTTCAATTTGTATTTTTAGTTTATTTCATTAACTATGTGTTTTGCAGGTTTAGTTTACCATTTTTAAATGCAAGTGTAAATTCATTTATGTTATTCGTTGTGTTTGACTAACATTCTTCTGACCTCACCAAGTAGCGAGCTAAACACTCTACCAAAAAGCGACCAAGACAGGAGCTGACATACTGGATGTATTTTTAATAGGAGCGGTGTGAAACTGTAAAGGTGCTAAAGACAACAAAATATATGCATACGTAATCGCATACTCGTTATGGACTAGAAACAATTGTATGTTTGCTTGTTTCGTTTGCAAATAAAAGGTCAAACGCATACCAGTGGAAAGACTGTTTTCTTGCGCGTCAGACAATGTTTTTCTCTTGAGACAGCTTTTATTGGATTACTGCAGACGCAAAATAAAGTAAGTAATAAGTAAAATAATAATGAGTACATCTGTAATAATCCTACGTAAATATACATCAAATATTTTCTCAAATAAAGGTGGAAGATTATGCAAAATGGATCTCTAAATTCAAATGTACTCAAAAAGTCTCAAGGGTGAAAACACATACACATACATGGCTCACATACAAAATGGTAGAACGGAAACTGAACACAACCTTTTTAACTGGGAAAACACATGTGCCTGCCCCTAGAGGCCACTAACACTGTAGGAATAAAAAGGAGACAGAAAAGTGTGTAAGTGGGTGTGTGCATGCATGTCAGTTATGGGAAAGATGGTTAACATTTCTAAATTGGGGTAGTGGTGGTCTAATGGATAGTGAGGTGGGCTGAAGATTGGAAGGCTGTGAGTTCCCGCCAGGAACACCACCACTAGTGTGCCCTTGAGTAAGGCATTTAGCCCTTAGTTACTCCAGGGAGAATGTCCCTGTAATTGTAAGTCGCTTTGGATAAAAGCGTCAGCTAAATGTAATGTAATGTAAATTGTAATGAATTTAGAAACATTACCTGGTCTGCTATGCAGACTGTAGATTCGCTAAGAATCGGTGGGACAGGATGTACTTTACTCATAGCTCTTCTTCAACAGAGTGGAAGATGTAGATGTAGAAAACAGAACAAGGTGCCTTCGCCGTACAAGAGAAGAATTAAGAAAATTCCTCAGGAATTTGACTCTAATGGGAAATTGTGTTGTTCTTCCATGTCAGCTACAATTTAGGGAAATTTTCATATACACTTACAAATACCATTTAGCATATCAACTCATATTTACGTCCAAGGCAATGCGCAGGAAACAGCTCTTCTAATAAGATACTTCAACATTTGATGATTGTAAAAACTTAACCCTATCAAAAAGTCCTCCAACTCATACGACCAAATAGGTCGATTGTTCAAGCGCTTATTACGACGTATAATCACGTTTTAAAGTTTTCGACCTCTAGTGCTCCCGTTGACTGCAAATGCTTCGGAGGGTCGTATATTCACAAATAACCATCTCTGGAAAATCCTAAATTGTAGAATAGTTTGGCCATTAAAATGCTTTTTGATTAGATTTCTAGCGAGAAGTGTGTATTGTACTTTTAGAATCCACGTCCAGCGGATGTGTAGGATCTATAGTTTGATAGATATTACGAAGATTATTTGAGATCTCACCAGGAAAACGTAAAGTTAGCGTCAACCCTCACGGGGTGAAAACAGTATTTCCGGTCTCGAAGTTTTCACAATAAAACCGTATTCCCCTGATATCTGCAGTACTCATCCACTAAAACACATCAGTTTATCCTTTTTATCCTAATTACACGACATTAGTTGATTTAAATTGTGTACAATGCTTTTTTGTTTTTCCCATACAATTCTGAGAGACACATTTCTTTTTTCAGAGGTTTTGATAGGCTAAAACATCTAACTACCCATAATCCTCAGCTATCGTTGAAGCTCAGTGATGTTTTAGCCGCAATGCACGTTGGGATATGGTGTTTATGCAATATGAAATCCGAAAAACTGTTTTAAAAAAAGAAAATAATACTTTATTCCGAGTGTGTTTGCCTTTCTCTTTGGAAGTCATCACATAATGGCATTGTAATACACGGTTTGGCTGCATTAAATATTACATATCTACCGTAGTTTTCTATTTATACAGCCCTGATGAGAAGACTTCTAGACAAACAGGAAGAAATGCCGCCAAAACTCAAAACATGACGTGGATCATAAATATATCAGCAATTAAACAACATCTTACATTTCTTTTCACACAATTCGTCTCCTTGCAGTATCAACACTAATTTGGCTGACTTTTATATTTGATCCAATTGGTAGATAGGCTGTATTTACACCATAAAGGTGCACAGCTGATAGAAAGGGACTTGTAGTTTTTTAAGATATTACTGATTTTCTTTGAATATAAGAATGTAAATACTGAGTTGAGAGAATAGTCAGGGGATTTGGGTGATGGGAGACAAATCTATGGAATCACAATTTCAATATCTTACAGTTAAATTACGGATATACCTTTCTGTCTGTGATGTTTTACAAATCAGATATTAATGTGTAGAACTACAATATGTGAAATAATTAGGGCTGTCAGTCGATTAAAATATTTAATCGCAATTAATCGCATGATGTCCATAGTTAATCGCGATTAATCGCACATCTTTTATCTGTTCTAAATGTACCTTAGAGGAATATTTTTCAAGTTTGTAATACTCTTATCAACATATGAGTGGACAAATATGCTTTATGCAAATGTTTGTTTATTATCATTTGAAAAATGACAGATATTCTCCAGAATATTCTCAACACAACAACCTCTGAACAATGACAAATATTCTCCTGAATATTTTCAATACAACAACCTGGAACCTCTCTCTCTCTCTCACTCTCTCCCAACCCTGTGTACTTCTCTGCACTGAGCCAGTTGCTCAAACAGACAAGCGAAATGCCGCTCATCTGTCTTCATCTTCAGTCAAAGCATGAGACTGAAGTTCCCGCTGTGGGTCAAAATAATGTACTGTGATGTGCAGTCGACACGTTGGATGCGATCCGAATGATCTCACACAGTCCCTCGTCCTCCACAATGTTAATTGTCCTGCAAGCTGTAGCCACCGCCACCCATTTAGCTATCCCTGTTGAAAGCTTGCTGCTCGTAGAAGTGTCCAGGCGTCTCTCCGGCAAACTTTCAAGCGTGGTCTGCCGCAAGCGAGCGGCAGGAGCGGGGCTGTCAGCAGAGATCGGGTCGTAACTAAAAAAGAGTAATATGTTACATATTACATATTACTTTTTAAAAAAGTTATATATTACACTACTTTGTTACTCTCTATATAAAGTAACTCGTTACTTTACTCGTTACTTTACTTGCAGGGCCGGCCCGCCCCTCCCTACAGGCAGATCAAGCAGACTGCGGCGCACCTACAGTGTAAGCGCGCCACAGTTTTGCCTCTGCGAGAATCCACTTGTACCTAATCACAAGTCTTTCTTTTTATTTGCTCTTTAATAAAATAGGCTACCAGCCTACCACAACAAGCTAACAGTCTGTGAAACGTAAAGACACTAATTCATGAAACCAGTTCAAGACGCATTCTTATTCTTATCATTCTTTATGAGCACAGTAACGGTAAGGTATCTAATTACTTATTTAACGCGTTACACTACTCCGTTACCAAAAAAAGTAATATCATTACAGTAACGCAGTTACTTTGTAACGCGTTACACCCAACTCTGGCTGTCAGCATCAGCTGTGTGCTTGGCTTGCTGTTTAAAACACCTTTTCTTGTATCCATATCTCTCGCTAGAATCTCCCACCATCCAACTAACAACAACAACGTCAATCCTTTGGGCTCTGAAACTACGGGGCGGGCCGAGGACAAATACACATGTGTTAATTGCACGTTAAAATAATTAGAAATAATATAGCAATATCCTGTAAAATTATGTGAAAACATGAAGAAAACTACACATCTTCAGATGTTATACATACATAGGTGTCCTACACTAATAAAAAAGGTTATGATGGCATTGTATGCTGTGTGTTATTTGTAACATCTTCATAAAATACCTTTCCAACTCCTCACCAGTTGATTGTCACAGGTGTATACAGGTTCTTGGTACAATGCATAGGCTTCAAATTGAGAGACTGAAACTGTATTTTACTTTACCGTTCTGTTTTAATTTCACAATAAAGTTAATAGTAATATTTAGGGCTGTCAGTCGATTAAAATATCTAATCGCGATTAATCGCATGATTGTCCATAGTTAATCGCAAATTAATGGCACATTTTTTATCTGTTCTAAATGTACCTTAGAGGAATATTTTTCAAGTTTTTAATACTCTTATCAACATATGAGTGGACAAATATGCTTTATGCAAATGTATCTTATCATTTGAACAATGATAAATATTCTCATGAATATTAAACACAACAACCTCTGAACATTCGCCTCAATTCAACCTGGAACCTCTCTCATACAATAATACAATACAAAGTGTGTGTGTGTGTGTGTGTGTGTGTGTGTGTGTGTGTGTGTGTGTGTGTGTGTGTGTGTGTGTGTGTGTGTGTGTGTGTGTGTGTGTGTGTGTGTGTGTGTGTGTGTGTGTGTGTGTGTGTGTGTGTGTGTGTGTGTGTGGGGGTGTGTGTGGGGGTGTGTGTGTGTGTGTGTGGGGGTGTGTATCGTTGGAGCTATGTGCAACTCAAGGCATATGCTCGAACGGGAGCTGCCTGGACGCTGCAATCATGTTGCGCGCACTATCCGTGCTGAGTGTGCTGACTTTTCATACGATGTCCCACTGTCTGGCTACCTGCATAAAGTCAAGTGCTCGGCACCGTTGTCGGCGAAATGTCGCTCCTCTGTTTTCATTGAAACAGCTCCTTATATCCGTTAGCGCAGCTAGCTAGCACCAGATGCTAACAACAACAATACACTTAAGGTCTCTCTCTCGCTCGCTCGAGCCACACATACACACACCCTCCCGGTCCACCCGCTGGCCAGTCGGTGCCTGCCGGTGAGCAGGCGCGCCGGATTCATTTTAGAATTGGGGGGGCCAAAAAAAGTGCGTGTGTATGGCCCAATCCCAAACTACGCCCTAGACACTCCCCCTCCGTGACGGAGTGAACTCCGTGGAGTGACACATGAGGCTCCCTCCTGTCAGATGGAGGGAGTAAATACAGCGGCAAGCTTTGGGACAAACTCCCCTCTCTCCGGCAGAAACAGGAAATGCCGTAACGGCTACAACGGTTTCAAATCAGCATCTCTTTGACAAAAAATGTAAATGAATAACTCAAATAAAACTCCAAACATCTTTAATTGTGTTAATTTTTTGTAAAGCTCTTAGTTTTAAACCTGATGTTTATACAGGACTGTCTCAGAAAATTAGAATATTGTGATAAAGTTCTTTATTTTCTGTAATGCAATTAAAAAAACAAAAATGTCATACATTCTGGATTCATTACAAATCAACTGAAATATTGCAAGCCTTTTATTATTTTAATATTGCTGATTATGGCATACAGCATAAGAAAACTCAAATATCCTATCTCTAAATATTAGAATATCATGAAAAAGTATACTAGTAGGGTGTTCAACGAATCACTTGAATCGTCTAATTAACTCGAAACACCTGCAAGGGTTTCCTGAGCCTTGAAAAACACTCAGCTTGGTTCAGTAAACTAAATCACAAGTATGGGGAAGACTGCTGATCTGACTGCTGTCCAGAGGACCGTCATTGACACCCTCCATCAGTAGGGTAAGACACAAAAAGAAATTTCTCAAAGAGCAAGCTGTTCACAGAGTGCAGTTTCAAAGCACATCCACAAAAAGTCTGTTGGAAGGGGGAAATGTAGCAGGAAACGCTGCACAACCAAGAGAGATGACCGCAGCCTTAACAGCATTGTGAAGAAGAGTCGCTTCCAGAATTTGGGGGAGCTTCAAAGACAGTGGACTGAAGCTGGAGTCCAGGTATCAAAAGTCACTGTTCACAGACGTGTCCGGGAAATGGGCTACAATAGCCGTATTCCCATGGTCAAGCCACTTCTGAACTCAAGACAACGGAAGAGGCGTCTGACTTGGGCTAAGGAAAAGAAGCACTGGACAGTTGCACAGTGGTCCAAAGTCCTCTTTTCAGACGAAAGCAAGTTTTGTATTTAATTTGGAAGTCAAGGCGCCAGAGTCTGGAGAAAGGCTGGAGAGGAGCAAAATCCAAGTTGCTTGAAATCCAGTGTGAAGTTCCCACAGTCAGCGATGGTTTGGGGAGCCATGTCAGCTGCTGGTGTTGGTCCACTGTGTTTCATCAAGCCCAGAGTAAATGCAGCTGTGTACCAAGAGATTTTAGAGCACTACATGCTTCCGTCTGCTGAAAAGCTCTATGGAGATGAGGAATTCATTTTCCAGCATGATCTGGCACCTGCCCACAGTGCCAAAACCACCAGTAACTGGTGTACTGACCATGGCATTACTGTCCTCGATTGGCCTGCAAATTCCCCTGACCTGAACCCCATAGAGAATATGTGGGGTATTGTGAAGAAGAAGCTGAAAGACACCAGACCCAACAATGCTAATGAGCTAAAGGCCGCTATTGAAGCATCCTGGGCATCCATAACACCTCAGCAATGCCACAGGCTGATTGCCTCCATGCCACGCCGCATTGATGCAGTAATCCGTGCAAAAGGATTCCCAACCAAGTACTGAGTGCATTAATGGACATTTTCAAATGTTTGATTGTGTTTTGCTGTTATAAATCTTTTTTTTTTTACTTGGTCTGAGGAACTATTCTAATTTTTTGAGATAGGATTTTTGAGTTTTCTTAAGCTGTATGCCATAATCAGCAATATTAAAATAATAAAAGGCTTGCAATATTTCAGTTGATTTGTAATGAATCCAGAATGTATGACATTTTTGTTTTTTTAATTGCATTACAGAAAATAAAGAACTTTATCACAATTTTCTAATTTTCTGAGACAGTCCTGTAAGCTTCTTAGTGTTTGCAACAGTCTGTAAATATACACAATTTTATAATAAAATGCACACATTCACCTTTTTCTAGACTAAACACAGGTATGATCCTAAGTAAAAAAAAAAATGAGGTTATCATGAGGTTGTTAACATCGCAATTTATCACTATCGTTTAGTGGTTTTGCAAAGAATTAACCACTCTGTTTTTGTACCATTCTGCGTTGAAGTACCTTCTCTTTGCCCAAATAATCTACTAGCGGTCTCCTTTTTTCTGATAGTTAGCTGTACAGCTTTAACCGCCTCAATGTCCCGACAGCAAACCTCCATGCAGTTGGAACCAGCCTGTTTCGGTTCAACAACGGCGGCGGTGGGGTCGGCGGCGGTTTTGACAGTTTCTGCGGCCGCAGACTAGAGCTGCTGCTTTTGGGTTCATCTGGCTTCGCTGTTTGAAGAAGGTCCAGCCTCCGGAGATGTGGTAGTCAGGGATGTGACCTTCCAGTTGTTAAATTTAAGTTTAGATTGACCGTATTTAGTTTTCTTCTGCGCTGGTTCTTCTGACATGTTTGCAAGTGTATATATTCTTTATATCTCTAGGTTAACGGCTGACACACACAGCAGAACAACGTAACAAATAAAGTAAACAACGTAACAAATAAACAAATCTAAGCTTTTTTATTGGTTGTAATTTACATGGATACATTTGAATGGTGTGACAATGTCCTATTTGATTGGGTTAAAATGTACATATTCTTCCTGTTATGTCTGCCTGCTTTATTTTACCTAATGCAAAGTGACCTGCTCCATCGAAATCGTTCGCATTGACCCGAAGACACATTTTGATTCCTAGCTTTCTAATGAGATCAGGATTGTTTTTGTACTCCAAATATTAAGCAAAATATTTCACATTATATAATGACTGTTACAGAGTCATCGTTTTGAGAAAAAGGCCTTTAAAGTGTTTCTCTTCTCTGGAATCCATCGATCTGATTGATTATTAGCGGAGCAAATGATCAAAAATACTACGGAGGGAAGATATTTTCGTTTGGATTACTGCACTCACGGGAAACACCGGCTGTTGTTATGCCTGTTGTAACGTTAAATTACTCAGTTCTCCGCTTGTAATTATGCCATTACAAACTTCAAACCTGTATTTATCATCTGCATTTGCCAAAACAAGTTGAATATTCTGAAAGCCAAGACTTTGTTTATTTGAAATCAGATGAAAACGAACTGTAACGGACCCTGCCGTGTTATCTATGATTACTATGCCTTACATTCATAATTTCAGCGGGAGGGAGGGGGAGCGGCGCTGCGGAAGAGCAGAGTGGCCAGTGAGAGGCGAGCTGTGGTCTTCCCTTTACAAGCTTAAAAAATGCGTGTAGCTAATGAGATTGAATATATATAACAATACAAAATAACAAAATATACACAGCTAGATCAGATCGCGTTTTAGATGCGACTTTAGAGTAGAGGGGAATTATTGAAACGGGATTTGTACAGTGTTCCGCGCCGCGTGTATATACGTGTGTGTTTGTGTATTTTTGCGTTTGTGTGTATTGTGTTTGTTTCCCGGGGAAAAGACTCACGAGAAACACCGGCTGTTGTTATGCCTGCAGTGACGTTAAATTACTCCGTTCTCCGCTTGTAATTATTCCGTTACAAGCCTCAAAGTTGTAGGCCTATTTATCATCTGAATTTGCCGAAACAAGTTTAATGTACTGAAAGCCAAGACTTTGCTTATTTGAAATCAGATAAAAACAAACTGTAACGGACCCTGCCGTGTTATCTATGATTACTATAGGCCTACACCTTACATTCATAATTTCAGCGGGAGGGAGGGGGAGCGGCGCTGAGGAACAGCAGAGTTGCGAGTGAGAGCTGTCATCTTCCCTTTACAAGCTTCAAACATGCCTGAAGCTAGTGAGACTGAATATAACAATCAAAAATAACAAAATGTACACAGCTAGATCAGATCGCGTTTTAGATGCGACTTTAGAGTAGAGGGGAATTATTGAAACGGGATTTGTACAGTTTTCCGCGGCATCTGCTGCTGCGAAAATGTGGGGCAGGGCTGAAAAGTGGGGGGGCCAATGGCCCCCTGGCCCCCCTGCTTCCGGCGCCCTTGCCGGTGAGCGTGAAAGTGGTCTGCCGCAAGCGGGCGGCAGGAGCGTGGCTGTCAGCTTCAGCTTTTAGATGGTATTTTAAACTCGATGCACTCTGAAACTACGGGGCGGTCGAGGACAAAAAATACACATGCGTTAATCGCGTTAAAATAATTAGTGGCGTTAACTTGACAGCCCTAGTAATATTATGTTTGACATAATTATGTTTTAACTAGACCACTGGGTCATGTTAAGACCATCTTTTCTGTCAGTTTGGTGTTACAAATATCAAAACAATATATGTGTGGATAACAAAATACATCCGTCATGAATTAAACTGGTAACTTATACTGGAAAGTATAATTTATTGTGTTAACAATGTAAACTTGAACATTTTTTAACCCACACCACCTAGTGGTTAAAGCATGTTATAGAATTGTTTTTGTTGAATATTTTATAATTGATGAAAACATTTAAATATTAAGAGTACATACAAAATAGGGGTAAAGTAGAAGGTCAATGATAGAAATATAGAATAGAAAATATCAAGAAGACACTGTAATTGATCTCTACAATAAAACAGTTTAGTGCAGGACGTCCAAAGACATAATAGGAGGATGTGCAAAACAGACAAACTAATAAGGCTTTATTTAAACATTAAGAATACTTTAAGTTTAGCTCTTCTTAAGAAAACGCTTTGAGGGTATCTACAGATACATATTACGCATGACAAAGTACTTAACATGTAATATTATTGCATAGTTTGTTTTAGCACTTGACAATCACCTTTCCTGAATTTTACTCAGGTGTAATTAAAGTCTGATTTAAGGGTTGTTTATATTTCACATCATTAATCAGAATCTGCAAAGTAACTAAAATAAATGTAGTGGAGTAAAAATACCAGGTTAACCTCTGAATTATAGTGGAGTAGAACAAAGTAGTATGCTGCTGTAAGAAAAACATTTCCCAACTTGGGATCAATAAAGTATATCTTATCTTATCTTATCTTAAGATGATCGATGGCTACTGCCATATTTGCAAAATCTGCCTCTGAACCATGACAAATGCATGTTATGTCTTACACAGGCTCCGCCCTCTACTGGACTCTATGGGTACTACCTCTCAACCATACCATGCAAGCATTCATCTACTAAGATATCTATAAACGTAGCCGGCCCCCGGGTCGGGCCTACCTGAATGCGCACGCAAGCTCACCATATAAAAGGCGGCCTCGCCTCCTGACTGTCATCCTTTTCTCTTCAGCGTGCAGGATAACAACTGAGACGTAAACGAGGAAAGAAAGAAAAGGAGAAGGAGTTGCGGTGCAGTGGCTGTTAACCAAAAGCCGGTCAGGGGCAGTGTGATGGGTCGATGTTGTTGGACGACAGCGAGTTTATGCATCAGGGCTCCGCTCACTTTAACCATAGAGTCAAGTAGAGGGCGGAGCCTGTGTAAGATATAACGAGGGGTTAAGTATTGTAACCCTAGTTATATAAGCACAGGCGGAGCCCTCTACTCGGGGCCCTGTCTGTCCTATGCCGCTCGCTGAAGAGGGTGTAGGATGATAGTCAGGAGGCGAGGCCCCCTTATATACGGTGAGCTTTTGTTGATGAGTACTGCAGATATCACTGTAAAATCATTTGACAGTGAGGGGAATACTTCCCGTTTTATTATGAAAACTTCAAGACCGGAAATACTGTTTTCACCCCGTGAGGGTTGACGCCAACTTTACATGGACGCTGCCGTCAATAGAAATGAATAGGAGGAAAGACGTAGTATATACACGTTCTCCTGGCGAGACCTCAAATAATCGTCGTAATATCTATCAAACTATAGATCCTTCACATCCGCTGGACGTGGATTCTAAAAGTACAATATATACTTCTCGCTAGAAATGTAATCAAAAAGCATTTTAATTACAAAACTATTCTAAAATGTAGGATTTTCGAGAGAGGGTTATTTGTGAATTTGTGACCCTCCGGAGCGTTTGCAATCAACGGGGGAATCAGCCCCTATGCAGCCAATTGTTGTTTCTTACTCGACCACTAGAGGTGCTAAACTTTAAAACGTGACTATGGGCCGTAATAAGCTGCTGAACAATCAACCTATTTGGTCATTTTTTGGAGGAGGACAGGCCGGATGTCATCCTGATGATGGTGCTGTCATCTGATAAACTGATGCCACTTTATTGGGCAACTCTTCTGATTGTTTTCTGAAGTGTTTCATGATCATAGGTCAAGGGAGGTTAGACAGAAACAGACTATTTCCTCCAAACTCTAAAAACAGATGCCAGTGGCCCACAGCGCTGCCTCCTATCATCAGTATTCATTCAAATTGTACTTGAAATTGATTTGGGCTGAGGTTCAGCTGTATTGGAATTCTGCTCCTGTACTGACCCACTGGCTTTGATGTAGCCTCACAATTTCATGGCCTGCACAGATCCATATTATTCCCTCAAACTTCCTAATTGTGTTTTAATCTCCCTCCTATAGCAGAGCTTAAACTAAAAGTGCAGTAACATGCTGACAGTTTTGAAGCTCAAGCCAACTCGTATTTTTTGCCGAATAATCCAATAAGCAATTTGTATTTGAATAAGCCTACAACAGTATTTATTTCACCTTTTAAATTAATGATTTATAATGATTTATTTTTATTTTATTTTCCTTTTCATTATTTCTCTTTCTCTAAAATCCGTTGATTTTGGGTTTACCTTTTACACAAAACCTAAATGTCCTTTCAACATAAGACCTAATCCCCTGGCCATTTTCTTTTATATCCTTAAATGTAGTAGCTATTTTGCTTGGTGTGTTGCTTGTGTTGATGTGTTTTCTGTGTTAAGCTATAGACACTGAAACAACTGAAACATTGACTTTAATTAAATGTATCATGTCAACAGATTTCCCATAATTGTATTAGGTCAGTTGAAAGCAATAATATTAAGTTGAACCTAATATTTCTTATTTTTACTTAATATTATTGCTTTCAACAAACCCAATACAGTTTTGTGAAACCTGTTGACATAATACATTTAATTAAATTCAATGTTTCAGTTTTCTCAGTGTAGCCTCAAGCCTTTTTCAAATCAGTATCCCAGCTGTGTACATGCGAGGCGGGGGGAGCAGGTAGAGACCTTGAGGAGGTGTAAGTGACTCCTGCTCATTAGAAAGAATGAAGGAGGAGGTGAAACAATACGCTGGCAGCGTCGCTCTCCCTTCCACATCAGATTTCCATGGGTGGACTAATGGATTCCCACATCAAAGCGGGGTCTCTCTGCAGTGTCGATGCCCAGGGCTCCAGGAGACCATCCTCCCTCTCAGCCCCTTCTGGTGTGTGTGTTCTCAGCACTGTCCATCCCTGGAGACAGTGTGTGTGTGTGTGTGTGTCTGTATGAATGTTTCATAAGGTGCAGACATAAGAAGCATGCAAATGAAGATCTGACTTCTGGCTGCAATATCCCCCTCTATGTATTACTGTATATTTAGCAGCCTGTCTATGGAGACATAGGTCTATTCAGCATATAGCATCTACAAGTTCAAATAACCATAATTAGGTTTCTATCAGTGGTGAACCGTGTCTATCACAACTGGACCTTCTGTACACACACACACACACACACACACACACACACACACACACACACACACACACACACACACACACACACACACACACACACACACACACACACACACACACACTCAGCTTCAAGGGGTCTCTCAATCCAAGCAATAAATAAGATGAGGTTTTGTGGCAATCTTTGCCAACATGCAGTCGTTTTCACCAGGTTAGAATCATAGACTGTATATATAAATATATGGGTTATATATATATATGGTTAGAATCCTTCATTGTTTTTTTGTTCAAGAGGTTTGTAGAGGAAGCAGAGGTCTCCCCCTTGCCACCAGTTACATAACCATGGATTCAAATAGTACAAAACACTGAGAATTATCCATTTTACCTTAAATCAGTGTTTCTTAATGCTGATGTCTCTCATCAGATCCTGACAACCAATAGCAGAAGGCCTTCATCTGGTAGGCAATATAGAGGTAAACACCAAAAATATCACAATGCTTACACTCCAAATGGATAGAACGCCATCACAGAAGACCAAATAAAACAGATATTATCTTGATCCAAAGGATATTATTAATTAATCATTATTAATATCATATAATATTATTATTTCTAAATATAAGCCAATGGCTTTTGCAGATAGTTGGCAGCAAGCAAGTTAGATTAGCAATCGCTAGCTGGTGGCTTATCCGCAAATGCCTTGTAAATTCATGTTGCATAATGCATGATGCATTTCAAACTATAAGCGCTGTATGTAGCAGCATGTTGAAGCCATTGGTGTTCTTTTCTCATTGTATTCAAATGTAAGCAGCTCCAAAAGGCTTATTCTGAATGTTGAAAGCACTCAAATTTTCCCTGAAACCTGCCATCTTCATTTGAGAAATATTTCAGTGTTACATAATTATATTATACATTTTTAACTCAGTTTTATGCACACACATATATATAGCATGGTTTAAGAAACGGGCTTCTGTTACGGGCTGACGTGTCGGGAGGAGCAGGGAGGAGGCCGCAGCGGGGTCCAGGCGGGGGGGCTGCAGTGTACTGTACAGCTCATGATCGGAGCAGAGACACATGTTCACTAAGCCGATAAACTACAGCCAGTCGCAGAGATCAGCAATTCAAAAATGAAGTCAACACACGTCGACCACTGAATTATTAAGAACCTTAAATATAGTCTATGTTAAGAACGAGAAAAGTCAGAGTCAGTGATGCATTTATTTTCCACATTGATAGAACACAACAACTTCTCTTGATATTTAAAGAAATGACCATGTTTAATGTGAAAAGGGAACGCAGATTTCAACGTAATACTGACAATTCAGACTTAACGTCAGATCTCCTGAGCTTTATGTTCAAGTGTCTTTGAGTAAATGGATTTAGTTTTACTGCCTGCTACTACTAAGTTTCTGATTCACTCCTACCTCTCTTAGTCACTTCATTTCCAGTGCAAATCTCTGACAACTGTTAACTGCTCTGAATGTCAGGCTTAAACGTATATTTCATTATAAGTAAATAAAAAGCGTTTGAATGGTAGCATCCATCAGAGACTAAATACATTTTTTATTTAAATATCCATATCTATCTTTTTAAAATTAACAAGCAATTAGTTCAACAGAGCTAACACTTTGATTATTACACCATAAGGACAGGCAGGTTCATTAAAGAAGGGTGTATAGAGGAGTAATGTGCAGCATGTTTAATATGCTCTCGATATTTTTAGCTTTGAAAAATGTATTCAAAGAACAAAGGAAGTCATGTTTGTCATTTACAGTAAACTAACTACACACTTTGATTTTCAGTTATGTGTTTAAAGCTGTCTTTCAGTAAAAATGTATTAATCTTTTGTCTAGTTCTAAGGGGACTCAATTGCACAACCACATCATTGTGGTGTGGTTGTTGATCTTTCATTCATTTGGTTGCTACAGTAAATTAAAATGAAACTCAGAGATGGGCTAGATAGAAAGTAGACCAATTCACAACAACCAATAACTGTATTCTGTGAATGCCCTTTTCTTTAGTTTCTTTGTTTGCTGCCAGGCTCTTTGGCTCAGCTGTGTTTGTAATGCTACAGTATATGATTAAAGTTGATCAGTTAAGATTACAATGTGTTGATTTATCAAGTTCAGTATTTCAGTTATCTAATGGAATGGATGGAAACGTCAATTGCAAATTGCATCTTCAGGCCTGGTTAGTCCACAAACTCCTGGAATAATAAGTATTGGAGTTTTCATTGGCTGCATATATGTTGGACTCTTTCGGCACTCACATGTTTACTTTGGCCCTGTGCTATTTCATACTGGGCAAAGTAGAAAACAGTACAATTGGCTTATGTGAGCTTGTGTGCTGCTGTCCACAGTTTAAGAGGAGTGTGTAAGTGGGCCGACGGAGTCAGTGAGAGCCTCTGGGACTTAATCATAGCGGGCAGCAAAGCAAAACAATGAGCTGAGAGCTGCTTAAAGCTGGAGAGAGCTGCAGAACACAGCAGAGGCAGAGCTGACTGCCAGAGGGACAGCAGTGCTTCACTTTACTGGAAGTTATTTCATTCAATAATGTCATATTGCTTAATGGGGATTGAACAGTAACTGCTAAGGTGTCATGAGGTAGTAAACCCACAGGGAGCTATATTGTACACTTACCACCACTCAAACAGTTCATAAATTCATGGGAGAAAGTGAAAATGATTTAAGATCGGCGAGAAGAAAGACAGAACCAAGAGAGGAAAAAGTCATCCCAATGTATGTTGGTTGTGTAGTCAGTATTGTGATGATAGAACTCATCACTGATTTTTCATTTTTTGCTGCGCATTATGTTTTACAAAAACATGTTACAACCCAGAGAGTATTTCAGACAGGCTTCACTTCCACTGTAATGCTATAGCCATTGATAATGCAAGAGTATTCAGCGACTGTGGCGCAGGGGGGGGGGGATATTCTACCAATATGGCCTATCAGGACCAGCCGTTCAGTCTCGCCCCCTGTAGTCTATATGATAAAGATACAAGATACTTAAAGAGTTCTCTCCTGCTGAAGTTCAAGTTCATATCAGTATGTAGTGTCTACTCAGGCGGACATCCCTGGGAAAAACAGAAGCCGAGAAAGGGGACTCGGGCGGACGGCCCGGGGGAACAGTAGAAGCCAAGAAGGGGAACTCGGGCGGACGGCCCGGGGGAACAGCAGAAGCCGAGAAGGGGTACTTGGGCGGACGGCCCGGGGGCAAGGCAGAGTCCATGGTGGGGGTCTCGGGCGGACGGGCCGGGGGCAAGGCAGAGTTCAAAAAGGGGCGAAGGCCACAGCGGGCAAACTCAGGGGGCCGGGCATGAGGGCGAAGGCAGCGGCTGGAAGAGTCAGGGGGCCGGGCCCGAGGGCGAGGACCGCAGCTGGAAGAGTCAGGGGGCCGGGCCCGAGGCGAGGACCGCGGCCGGGAAAGTCAGGGGGCCGGGCTCGAGGGCGAAGACCGCGGCACTCAGGGGGCCGGGCTCGAGGGTGAAGACCGCGGCTGGGGAACTCAGGGGGCTGGGCACAAGGACGGGCAGGAGCAGGTGGAACCCCTGGCGGGTCAGACGTAGACGAGACCCTGGACGGAACTTGGGCTGGTGTCAGTGGGATCCACGAAGGAGCAAGGGTTGGTGTAGATGGGACCCGAAACAGGACACGACACGGTGTTGGCAGGAGTAGTCAGTGGGGCCTCCATTGGCACAGGCCACAGGGTTGGCAGGACCCACGGCAGAAGAGCAGTCGGCAGGACCCCCAACGGGACAGGGCATAGGGTTGGCAGGACCCCCGGCAGAGGAGTCGTCGGTGGTACCCCTAACGGGACAGGACGTGGAGTTGGCAGGACCCCCGGCAGAAGAGTAGTCCGTGGGGCCTCCAACGGCACAGGACATAGGGTTGGCAGGACCCCCGGCAGGAGAGTAGTCGGCGGGACCTCCAACGGCACAGGACATAGGGTTAGCAGGACCCCCGGCAGAAGAGTAGTGGGCAGGACCCCAACGGGACAGGACATAGAGTTGGCAAGACCCCCGGCGGAACCTCCAATGGCACAGGACATAGGGTTGGCAGGACCCCCGGCAGAAGAGTAGTTGGCGGGGCCTCCAACGGCACAGGACATGGAGTTGGCAGGACCCCCAGCAGAAGAGTAGTTGGCGGGTCCTCCAACGGCACAGGACATGGAGTTGGCAAGACCCCCAGCGGAACCTCCAACGGCACAGGACATAGGGTTGGCAGGACCCCCGGCAGAAGAGTAGTCGGCGGGACCCCCAACGGGACAGGACATCGGGTTGGCAGGACCCCCAGCAGACGAGTGGTTGGCGGGACCCCCAATGGGACAGGACATAGGGTTGGCAGGACCCCCGGCAGAAGAGTAGTCGGCGGGACCCGCAACGGGACAGGACATGGAGTTGGCAGGACCCCCAGCGGAACCTCCAACGGTACTTCAGTAGGGACTTGAGTAGGGACTAGAGAAGGGACTTGAGTAGGGACTGGAGAAGGGACTGGAGAGGGGACTGGAGATGGAACTCGAGAGGGAACTTGAGAGGTGACTCGAGAGGTGACTCGAAAGGAGACTTGAGAGGGAACTTGAGAGGTGAATTGAAAGGAGACTTGAGAGAGAACTTGAGAGGGGACTCGAGTGGGAACTGGAGGGGTGACTTGAGAGGGGACTCGAGAGGGAACTCAAGAGGGAACTCGAGAGGAGACTCAAGAGGAGGCTTGAGAGGGAACTCGAGAGTTGACTTGAGAGGGGACTCGAGAAGTTACTTGAAAGGAGACTCGAGAGGTTACTTGAAAGGAGACTCGAGAGGGAAATTGAGAGGGGACTTGAGAGGTTGCTTGAAAGGAGACTCAAGAGGGAACTTGAGAGGGGACTCGAGAGGGAACTGGAGGGGTGACTTGAGAGGGGACTCAAGAGGGAACTCGAGAGGGAACTCGAGAGGGGACTTGAGAAGGAACTTGAAAGGAGGCTTGAGAGGGAACTTGAGAGGGAACTCGAGAGGGAACTCGAGAGGGGACTCGAGAAGAGACTCAAGAGGGGACTTGAGAAGGAACTTGAGAGGAAACTTGAGACGGTCGGTTCGCCGGCAGAACACGGGGGGCTGGAGTCGGCCGGAATGCCGACAGGACACGGGGAGCTGGCGTCGGCCGGTACGCCGACAGGACACGGGGGGCTGGCGTCGGCCGGAGAGCCAGACGCCACCCCCATGGTACTGCCGGAACCATGGCTGTTGGGCACGTAACAGAAGCCTGGACCCTGACTGTGTGAACCAGGTAATGGAGCAAGGAAGCATGGCTGTGTGGGCCGGTACTGGTGCACAGATCCATGGCTTTGTGGGCCAGTTCTGGAGCCGGAACCATGGCTGCTGGGGCGGGAACTGGGGCCGGAACCATGGCTGCTAGGGCCAGGACCAATGCTGGGACCATGGCTGCTGGGGCCGGAACCATGGCTGCTGGGGCCAGGACTGAGGCTGGAACCGTGGCTGTGTCCGCCGGTTCTGGAGCCGGAACCATGGCTGCTGATGCCGGTACTGGAGCCGGAACCATGGCTGCTGGGGCCTGTACTGGAGCCCAAAGCATGGCTTCAGGGGCTCGGGCTGCTAATCTGGACTTGCGATTCCTTCTCTTAGGAGCCTTTTGGAGGCTCTGTGGACCTCCAAAAGCCAAACGAGTACCCGAGAACGGATCCTGGACAGGAGCAGGAAATGGAGAAGAAGCAGGGGCTGACTCCAGACAGAACAAACCGAGACGTGGTGTCAGGTAGGGAATTGGGAGGCAGGGGGCTAGCATGCCTGGGGCTAGCAGGCCGGGAATCACATGTCAAAAGGAAGTCCAAAATACTGTCAGGTAGGAACTTCACTAAACATGGATCCACTGTTGCCACCTGGTGAGCCTCTGCCAGAGCAGCCTCCTTCTGATGAACACTGGACGCTCCCCTCCACCTACCATAGCAGCAAGCCAATGAAAAGGTCAAATTGAGTAAATCCATCTCAAAAGGATCTGCTGGGCCCACATTTGGTTTGTTCCTTCTGTTAGGGTTGAGTGAAGCAGGCAGGACCCAAATGCAGAATCAACAGAAAACATACCTATATTTCAAGGTTTTAGGAACAAACAGAACACTAGCCCGTGAACACAGTCACAGACAAAACAAGGAACCAACAATGACAGAGAGAAAAAACAGAACTTAAATACACACAAGACTAATCAACGAAACAAGAGACAGGTGAGGAGGGAGGAGAAAACACAGGAGGGACAAGGTGAACACAATAAGGTAATCAGACAGGAGGGAACAAAGACAGAAAGCAACAGGCAAGACAGGGGGTGAACACTTATCAAAAATAAAACAGGAAACCAAATACAGAAAAATACAAGACAAAACAAAACACAGACAGATCGTGACAGTAGTGTCTCTACTGGGACATGTCTCCATGCTTAAATGTTCAAAAAGCTCTTTATTTTTCTCACACTGCCTGTGCTGCAGTGGCGGTTCTACTGGGTGGGCACGGGGTGGCAGCTGCCACCTCAGAAAAATGCCTTGCCACCCCAGCTGCCACCCCAGTTGGCAGCTTTGTTTTGAAAGAAAAGTTGTGGCTCGTCGGACATTTATGAGAGAAAATCTCTAATGTCCGAGTGCAAGTGAATGCAGCACAAGACGCGAGCCTTGTAACCCCTCCCCCTGGCACGAGCCTGGAAATATGATTGGCGGCGATTTCATTTGAACGGGGGACAGCGCAAAACGAGAAGCATTTCGGATCCAAGTAGACGGAAGGAATGAGGTATTTGCGGTCTACAATGACAGAGAAGAGCCTGTCAAGTTTGGCTGTAAGGCAAGGCAAGTTTATTTATATAGCACTTTTCTGTACGCGACAATTCAAAGTGCTTTACAAAACAAATTAAACTTTAAAATTAGACTTTTTAGGAATAAATACAGTAAAAACACATACTGTATATAATAGCATTTTACAACAGGCATTACAAAGCAAAGATAATAAAATAATTAAAATAAACACCACAGGTATACAATATGTTTAAAAGGCATACTGAATATGAGCAGCTCAATTAAAAGCAGCCAAAGAGAAAAATAGTACGCGTTTCTGAGGACGTGCATGATTTGGGTAGTTTGTTCCAGATTGTCGGGGCATAGGCCTAATAGCTAAATGCTGCCTCTCCATGTTTTGTTTTTACTCTCGGAACCGATAGCAGACCCGTACCAGAAGACCTGAGGCACCTTGATGGCCAATTGAAATATTTCAGAACCGGACTGACATAGGCGGCGCGTGAGGCTCAGGATTGGGAAGGCTAAATCACTTTTTTTTACCTGACGCTGCCCTATAGAAAATAGATCAACTCAGTGAAAAAGCACCGCCTGCTGACCAATCAGAGCTCAGTGTGCAGAGTTTAAATCTATCAAGTCATATTACAGGATAAAGGAAATACAATTTAAGAGTCGCACTTATCATTCATATCACATCATCAATCAGATCATCGATCATATAATATCACAATATTTCCTTATCTGAGTCAGCTTCTCGAGCCGCATCTGGCCGTGCATCACCTACATTGTCACATAGCCTACTGTATGCAGAAGTATTATTTTAAGCAACACATTAAGTTGACGAAACCATGGGCGTAGGAAGCATCCTGAATGTGGGTGGGGGAAAAATAGATTTCCTGTATTCTGGTGCATTTTAACAGGTGGTTTGATACTTTTATGTGGCTATACTAGCATGAGGAAAATGATGGGTACATTTCGCAATTTCATCCATTAGTAAAGAAAGGAAACATATTTGATTATTAATTCAGAGCAGTATACTCTTTCACATTGAATCATAACAAGTCATACTGAATGTAAATACAACTGACTCTAAAGTAAGTCCGAGTCTGTGACATTGGACATTTTGAAGACTCAAAGTCTCAAGCAGTAGGTAGAATATTCTAGTAGTTAACTGAATACTGGGATGTAAATTGCCTATAAGCACTCAGTAAAACATAAACAGCCACAAAAAGCTTCTGAATGATAAGAAGTATAATTAAAACATAACGCAAATTACCATTTTGAGAGAGTACCTTAAAGAACTCAGAAAATAATCTCTTATTGAACTGAGGCTCCAGTAAAACACACTGACTGCGTCTCTACATGGACATCAGTAAGCCGTTTAGTATTATCCCGGTTATGATCATACTGGGGACATGGTTTACATGAGCACAGAGAGAGGGGGGGGGGGGTTGCTAGTGGAGTATGAAGCCCTCAGTATCGCGAATGTCCAGGGCGGTACCCTGGAAAGAAATCTCTGCGTGAGAAATTACAAGGTGTGGCGTGTGAGCTGAGACTTGAGAGCTCTGCAGTAGTCAAGTCTACTAAAGATAAAAGCATGGACAAGGTTATCTAAGTCCTGTTGTGACATTAGTTTTTTAATCCTCGATATGTTCTTAAGGCTGTACTCAGCATTGAATCTGAGCGCACCATAGCTTTAAATCCTAATAAGTTTGTGAGGCGTTTTGCTGAACAAGATGGTAATCGCTGCATTCAGCTGTTATAGGCATGCCAACTTGATGCTCTGCTCACGGATGACTCGATGAGCATAATAAACTGTTAAGATGATGACCTTACGTGTGTAAATATATTTTTTTCTTTGTGGGGGTCTGGCCCCAAAAAACTGTTTTAAGTTCCGAGAAAGTAAAATAAGACGTAAAACTTCACTGCCCAGCCAAAAAAAAGTAACCACTTTGATTTAACTAGGCCAGTAGGTAAGGACTTTCCACTGGATCATAACTGCAGCGATGTATATGTTTTAGCTTAATACAAAAATGTTTAACCCTAACTGATGCAGTTGGTCACTTCTTTAATGTTTGTTCTTTCTGATGTAAAGTCAAGGTTGTAAGTGTTTGCAATGAAGTTGTGGGGCGCTGAACTGTTCCTTTGATTCTTTTGATATATGATAGTAATTACTTGTCTTTCAAATTTGAAAGAAGGGTGAGCAAGCATCTTGAGGAACATTCATCATTAACTCCTCCAAAAAATATAGTTTATTTAATAATAACACTGAATATGTGAATCATAACAGTGATTGACAGCTGATAGGAATAATATGATTGTTAATAGTATCAAATTAATTTAGAAAAACATCGATGAGACAGTTAATTAATTTACTTATTGCAGCAGTCTGCATAGATTTGGTACCGCTGCTGGTCTAAGAGTGAGACAAACTCATTCAGTTATTGTTCAGTTAAAATTCATTAAATTAAGTCTGCCACCTTATATATTTATATTTAAGGCTTTACTGATGTGCCACAATAATGTCACCAAATGTTATTGAGTTAAAATATTAATATTGTGGCTTTCCAAGTTAACATTGATTGATATGACTGCGATTAAATCAGCATATACTTCTGCCAGGGGATGCCATCCCTGAAATTCTCCACCCTCTTGCCACCCCATGAATATTTTTTCTAGATCCGCCCCTGCTGTGCTGCAGCACCTCTTTTCACCCTCTGTCTGAAACCAGAGCCCAGTCTGCTCTGATTGGTTAGCTGGCCGGCTCTGTTGTGATTGGTCAACCGCGTAGAGATGTCCCGTCCCTTAGCCTCTCACATACAATGTGTTGGAGCGCTAGCCAATATAGAAACTGTGTTAAATATTGATGTCAATATGTTTTTTTTTTAAAACACCTTTTCATTGGTGAGACCAGGCACTGAATTATCTGCTTTCCCGGGGTAGATTGCAGTATAATCCATTTGCAAAAAGTCTGATGTCTGCAGCAGTTGCAACAATTATTCTGTACACAGTAAGCTCTACTTTCATTTTTAAAGGAGTAGCCGTTGCTCTCCGAGTTCGGATACATCTATAATAAGCACCGGGGGTGTCAAGGAAAGCAGGAACAGCTCGTTGGCACAAAGTTGTGAAACCTTTACAGTGTCTGTGTTTCAATGAGCCTTGTTTTTGTTCTACTTTGTTCTGTTTTCTTCTTGCATTATTAATGTACTACATGCATATACAAGTTTCCACAGTCTGCCGCTAGCCCACAGCGAGTCTGAGGAACCCCGTGGAGTTATTTGTTTTTCTGGTTATTTTGCAGTGTGTGTGTCCTAATGAGCATGTTGAACACATTTCCACCCGCATAACATAATATGTTTCCGACAATTTTGGAACCAATAGTTGTTTAAATTCATGTGTGCCTTCTACATCTCTTGGTAAATTGCAATTATAAATCAGTGTGAAGGCGTCACCAGAACTGTGTATTATCAACACACATGTCCTGGTGCACATGCAAATAACAAAAGGGGGACCTACTGGATGGATGGATGGTTTTTGCTGTTCTTCAAGTTCTCACTATAAACGGCTTCTGTTAGGGTTTTACTTCATTACAAGGCAAAATTGCCAGTTTTTTAGACATGTCTTCCTAAGCACTTTGAATTGCCTTGTTTTGAAAAGTGCTCTATAAATAAACTTGCCTTGCCTTGCCTAGTCTATTTTTGATAACTTTTATTGAGATTCAGCTGCTCATTTCCTTTCAGCAGTCTGACATTAGATGACATGCTGAAGGACACCTGCTCTGTGTCTGCTTTATTTTTCGAAAATAAAAATTGTTATTCTTAGCAACTACACAGCAGTAAAATACTATTGCTGGTAAATATGAATTTAAAATCAAACACTCAGCATTTTGCAGCAGGACCCCTGCTGTAGGCATACGTAAACAGGCAGGAGACAGAGGCAGCTATATAAATATACAGTATGTCCACTGCCACGGTTTCAGACTTCGAGAAAAATAACAATGTTTGATTTTGTTCCAATGCTGTTTCCTTAACTTTCTTAGGAAGCCCATTTGTTTGTCAGATGTAGTTTGTTATGAACACAAAGGTGTGTGTGTCACTGAGATCAGGTGGATGAGACAGAGCAGAGATTGGTTTCAGAGCTGTAGCCTTGACTGCAGAAAACATACATTTCCATAGATATGAGACAAAGCCCTGCTGTTGCCTTTGATATTTATGGCCTATTTCTCTGCTCATTTGATTTTGATAAGGTTAGAGACAGTGTAGCAGATGGAGCAGCAGCCCCAGTAAATATGCCTTTTCCAGCCAGGG